>NW_027468598.1:19781467-19943967 GCF_046254945.1 Alosa pseudoharengus | reverse complement strand
GATTAATTAGGACAGTGGCATCTGCTCAGAGGAGTCGGACCTCCCTGTCAGCGAAAAAAAACGGAGGTGACTTACTGTATCGCGGCACCCCAACACCCGCTCCCTCGCTCTCCTCTGTTCTGTTCTGTTCTCACTCTCCTCTCCTCTGCGTCTGCTTGACGGGGATTAATAAGCCAAGCTGCTAATGACAGAGCTCCTCTGGCATCGGGACGGGGAGCGCTCTGAGGGAGTTCTCAGCCAAAACCATTTGCACTCATTTCTTCTATTCTGAGCTTCTGACAAATCAGTCACTCTCTCTTTCTCGCTCTCTCTCTCTTTCTCCCTCTTTTTTGCTCTCTCTTGTCAGTCTCGTTATCTCCTTTCCTCCCTCCCTCCCTTCTTCCACTGCCGTGTGTTTTACTCAACTCTGTCAGCTGGGAGGTATATTGATCTGTCCGTCCTTCTTCTCGCCCAGTTCCAAATCAAAACATGAGTACCTGTCCATACCAAAGGGTTGCCTTGGAAACAGAGCGGAAGCAATAGATAGATCTGTGGCTGATTTCTGAGCATCAGCTGTCAGAACAGTATACTGCCTGACCAGAGGGGTGTGGGGAGGTGAGGAGGTGGTGGTGGTGGGTAGGGGGTTTGCTTTGAAGCCAACTTTGCCTGGTGTTGTGATGGTTCACCCGGAAACAGGCTGTGGGCCAGTTCCTGAAAGATGCTTTCCAGTTCTTTGGGAAGCTCAGACTTTGCCCCCCTGCAGTTAGAAACAGTTAAAGACTTCAGTAGTCAGACTCATGTCCCACAACATTAAAAGGTAGTAAACAATGACTAAGTTCTGATGTATCCTGCAGTTCAGTAAACAAGGAGGAGAAATATCAGATTGTGCATATGACGTGAACACTATTAAATGTGTTGAGGCAATATGCTAACAGCAAAAATGCTAGTTTTTAAAACTGGCATGATTGACTGGTTTATTTAGCAAACCACCATACCGGAATCACCTTACTGAATATATGACAAACACCATGTGTGTCCAATCAGTGGATTCAGCAGTCTTCAAAAAGATGATAAAAAAAGTCACATTTCTCCAGCAATCCTTCCCCACAGAAACTTCAAAATCAAAGCGAGAAGCAGCCATCTCTTTGCTCTCACTCTGTCCTTCGTCACTGCTTTCTCTAACGCCCTGAGCAAAGTCAGAGACAAAGTCTTAGGGAAGAGGGAGAGCGAGAAAGCGAGGGAGAGAGAGAGGGAAAAAGGAGGGATCACATAAAGACGGACTCAGATCAAGGTAACAGTATCCATCCTACACAAACAGCCTATAAATAGATCACAGAGCTAGCCTGCCTGCCTGCCTGTCTGTTTTTCTTTCTTAGCCGAGGAGTCAGATTGAAATGCCCAATTTCACTCTACAAAAACACAGGCAGCAGCTGCAGTGATAACAACGAAGGAAGAAAAAAAAAAACCTGAAACCGCTTGAATGGCTGCCAGCCTACTTCATCACATTAAAAGTGAAAAAGCCTTTAGCCCGCGACTTTTTCGACTGAGTGATGAACAATACACTAACGGGCACCTTCCCTTTTCCATTCATTTCGGGTTCAAAGAACATGTTGTTCGTCCAAGGCCTTGTTCTTCATTATGAAAAAAACATCCATGAAGAGTTGTACAGGAAGTGAAAAGAACAGATTTTTGTTGACACCAGTAATAATGCTGCAGAATGCAGTGCAACTTGTCAAAGTAGCTGACTGTCAGCACTGTAGAGAATGGTTTATCTGAAACGTTCCTAACAAGGACACTGAATGCATTGAAAACATTGTTGCTCTCTGTGGACATCAGCCGCACACAGTGACAAAAACAAAGATCCGATTTGGAAGACTGATATGCCAGCGCCTAGGGGAGGTGCGGGGGACACTTGATTTCCACCAGTTACACAATCAATCGCCCAAAGCATAAAGAATGAATATAGATTCATGAGTCTGTTGCTTGCACACACACACACACACACACACACACACACACACACACACACACACACACACACACACACACACATACATACACACACAAACAAATAAATCGAAATACTCACACACGCAGAGACACTTAGGTAAGCACTTGCACACACATCTACATACACATATATATGCATCTGCATGCATATATGCGCGCGCACAAACATGAAACACACACATTTTGTAACACTGTATCACACCTCACACACTGAATTCCTGGCAGCATATGTGAGGCGAGAGTGATTCCATGCTTCTGTTTGCAGCAGACTATATATTTGCAGAGACATTGATCTCAGTTGACCTGATGGTGTAACAAACACATGACTGACAGATAAGGTTCGCTGACCAGTGTGCTGCAAGTAGTACTATGCCTTACTGTAGCCTAGCATCACAAACACAAACATAAACATAAACACATACACACACACACACACACACACACACACACACACACACACATTTAGCATCACAAACACAAAAACACACACTAAAGCAGTACAACTTGGACCACTGACAGAGACAACAAAAACAAAGCGAAAGAGATTCAAGGCTAAACAGTTCAGCACGCGAGAAAAGGAGGGACAGTAAGAAACAGAGAGAGAGAGAGAGAGAGAGAGAGAGAGAGAGAGAGAGAGAGAGAGAGAAAGAGAGAGAGAGAGCTCACCAAGTGCAGCATGTCATAGATGGACTCAGATGAGCGCTTGCTGTGCCTGCTTCTCTTCAGGACGGACATGGCTGACTGACTACAGGTACGGACGGACGGAAGAAGACTGAAGAGTGTGTGTGTGCGTTTGTGTGTGTGTGTGTGTGTGTGAAAGAGAGAGTGAGGGAGAGAGTGAGAGAGAGAAGAGGAAAACAGAAAAGGAAGAATAGGACAGGATTCAAAAGATAAAGAGGAAGAAGAATCAGCAGAGATTGATGTGGCGGCGTGAGAGAGAGAGAGAGAGAGAGAGAGAAGGAGAGATAGAGAAAAATAAATAAAGAGAAGCTGCCGTCTGCGTTGAGCGCCGTCTTACTTTGTGTCACAGAGGAAGAAAAGCAAAAGGAAAACAAAAAAGGGAAATCAAGCAGCCAGCAGTCGTGACAAGGTACAGCAGCCAGCAGAAGTGGCTAAGCCTCTCGGTTTCTCTCTCTTTCTCTCCCACTCTGTCTCTATCTCTCTCTCTCTCTTCGCCCACAACCACTTCCGAACCATCCAACTCCCCTCCTTCGTCTTCAGATGGGCTGAGAAGCTATCGCTATCGCTCTCCCCCTCCCTTGCTGCCTCTCTCCTTCCCTCCCTCTCTCCCTCTCTCCCTCCCTCTCTCCTTCCCTCCCTCTCTCCCTCTCTCCCTCCCTTGCTGCCTCTCTCCCTCTCTCCTCTCACTGGCTGAGGGGTGGCTAGGTCCCGAGAAGAGAGCGTGGGGGTGGCATACAGTCCAGCAGCGACTGTAAACAAGGCATGAGAGAGAGTGATAGAGAGAGAGTGATGGAGAGAGAGAGGGAGATGGATGGAGACAGAAAGAGAAGGAGATAATGACCACAAACCACAAACACACAAAAGGGATGAGGAGGCAAGGGATGATGAAAGTGGAAGAGAGCGAAAGCAGAGGGAAACAGGGTGCGGAAGGAGGGAGAGGAAAGAGCATAGTACAAGAGAAATAGAGAGAGAGAGAGAGAGAGAGCGAGAGAGAGAGAGAGAGAGAGCGAGAGAGAGAGAGAGCGAGAGAGGGGGGGGATCAGGGATGGAGACAGTCTCTGCTTTCCTCTTTCTCCTGTCCTCAACTCTCCACTGCTGCTGCTGTGTGCCAGTGGCCGGGGTGAGGCACTCTGCAGTGGAATATCAATGCAGCCTTTGGAGGAGAGAGGTGAGAGAGGGAGAGGGAGAGGGAGAGGGAGAGGGAGAGGGAGGGAGGAGGAAAAGAAAGAGAGAGAGAGGGAGAGAGGAGAAGAGGAGAGAAGGAGCGAGAGGGAGGGGAGAGAAGAAAGAGAGAGGGAAGAGAAGAGAGAGGGAGAGAAGAGAAGAGGAGCGAGAGAGAGGGGAGAGAGAGAGAGGGGAAAGAAGAGAGAGAGAGGGAGAGAAGAGAAGAGGAGCGAGAGAGAGAGGGGAAAGAAGAGAGAGAGAGGGAAGAGGAGAGAGGGAGGGAAGGATCGAGAGGGAGGGGAGAGAAGAGAGAGAGAGGGAAGAGGAAAGAGAGGAAGGGAATTGTGAGAGGCTGCAGTAGAGGTGTGGTGGGGAGGGCTTGTGGAGATGGAGTGGAGTGAAGGGGGTCTGCAGAGTGCGCTGTAAGCCCATGCCAAGAAAAAAAGCAATAACCTCAAAACAGAGAACTTGGGACACGAGACTGGCATAAACAACAGCTGGGCAGCGCATCGGACGCAAAGCCACCGCTTCCTGCTTTTTATGCTGCTCTCCTTCAAAACACTCCTCCCTTACCCAACCTCACAGCCCGTTGTCTCTCACAAACCCCTCCCAGGGCATTTGAAGTGTGATCACATGCTTCAGGCGAGCTTTCCCGAGCAGGTTGCTCACGCTGTCAAAATCTCCTTCCGTGCTACTGCTCAATACCGTACAAACGTGGGCTCATCTGGAGTGTGTGTGTGTGTGTGTGTGTGTGTGTGTGAGGGGATTCGGACCGGCGTCTGCCGGACGGGAAGCCTACGACTGTGGGAGCGAGGCCGTAAGCTTTGAGCTGACCGCTTCAAAGCATCCTGCGGAGGAATGCGTCCTTCAGACTGCCTGGGTTCTGTCCAGCATCCAAGCCTTCTACAGTGAGGATTCATGCCACTAAGGGCCCTTGACAGCGAGGTTGTAAGGGTCATGCTTGGTTTGGATACTAAGCACACTGTGTGAAGTATGCATGGTGTGCATAGGAGGAGCACTTGCAGAGGGATCCCAGCAACTGACCAAGTGAGATTCACCGCGCTGTCGTTTCCCCATTCAATTAAAACACAGACTAAATTTAGCTGCTAAGACTAGATTAAATCCTGCTGACAAGCCCTTTCCTGTTTTCTCACAAGTTCTGATGTAAGTCTAATATTCCCTTTCAATAGTTCTTTCAGCAAAGATAGCAAATATTCCCAAGCCAGCCACAAAGGCATTCAAAGAGTCCTCTGAATCTCATTCTGATTCCACAAAAGCAATAATTTCAAATGTACATGGAAGAAGACACACACACACACACACACACACACATACACATACACAGTATGTCAAAACAAAAAAACAAATGAAGTACTTCCCATCACCAGTAGACCCATTTTGACCTGCAGCATTTTTACTGGCATGATGGCATTCAGGGATTACATCCTTCCTAAAAAAGCCATAACCGCACACACACACACACACACACACACACACACAGGGAGAGCGCTGACAGGACAGCTTTGAAGGCGTAATAAGCTCTTCACTGACTTCTCACTCACCAGCATGTTCATTAGTGCATTTGTCTGGTCCAACATGCGCATTACTCACTTCTTACACAATCCACCGAGCCGCCCGACAGCGGCTCAGCTCTGGCTCCCCTCTGGCCCTGATCCGTGCCGGAACACCTGACTCTAGTCAGCAGCTTTTCAGGAAAACTACACGTCGCCGGCTTAACTCCTGTCAGTGCATAGGTGCGCATGGAGACAAGGGGATGAGGAAATCTCTGACAACCATAATCTCCAGCAACGGCACCAGCCTTTGGTGTTCAGCGAGGGCTTTCTACGAGCACTCATGAGACAGATCCAGGCCAGATCTGGCCCAAAACCCCTAAGCAGCTATATGGGGTTGATGTGTTTCTGTCAAAAGACTACATGTTGGCTTGTAACACGGCACCTTTTCTGAAGTTTTGAACAGGGGGTCATCTAAAGCCTGGTGTCCAAAAAACTTTCTCAGGCAGCACATGGAGTAGCTGTCATGTTTGCTAAGCCTGTAAAACGATCTCTCTCCAAGAGCCTACAGCGGTGACAAAACAACACATTTCCAAAATAAACATGTCGCAAACACTTCAGCTTCTTAAAATGGAGCAGTACACAGCTGAGGGTGAAATATTTTTTCTTGTCCTGTAAAGAAGCCAAATTCAGTCTTATCTCTCCTCCACCTTAGCTGTGCCTTTATTTATTGTGTGTAGGGTGCTACGGGGCTGGGGCAAGCCTCCCACCCCAGGCCTGATTGGGAATTCTACACGAGACTCTGGCTGCTCTCCATGTCTCTGACACAACCTGCCTTCCCTCTCCTCCTCTCCTTCACATCTCTCCATCCTCCCCTCGTGCGGCACCATTAAAGAGAAAGGCAGAGACAGCAGGTCTGCGGATGAAAGCGAGGACGTAGTGTATGCTAGTAATCATTCCTCTCCTATCCCCCCCCCCCCCAACCCCTACCCACACCACCTCACCCCAGGAAGGTCCCGTCTGCCCAACGTCGGGCCCCCAGACCCGGAGTTGACGGACTGCCAGTGGCTGGGAGGAGCGGCCTTCGCCAGCTGTAATCTCGTTTAGCACATTGGTCCTCCAAGGGCCTTGTCATAGATGGAGAGGAGAGATCTGTCATCCCCCATATTATCTGCAAACCACCAAATATGCCATCTTACTATCTCTAAACCCTGTGGTTCTCAATCGCAACTTCAGTTCAGATGTACATGTATTAGAGTCTATTTTGTTTTAGATATTTAAATTTGCCTAAGCTTTTCCACACATTTGGCTTTCTGTGTGATGTTTTATGATCTGTTGAAACCTCACACCTCAAGTGTGGATTTAATAGAATGCATTTACTGAAGAAAAAAAAACACAATTGCTAGACTGTTTTCAATGCAGATGCTGTACATATTTCAATAGTCGTCTCTGGCTGGTTCTGAATGTTGCTTTAGTGTCCGTTGGGGTCAGAGCACATCTCCATCTCCCAAACGATCTTAATTGCCACGCATTATCAACCAATTAGCAGGCGGGCTTAATCAAAAGGGGGGGCAAGTGTTCACTATTTCTGCTGACAGCTTCAAACTCGGTAATTACCCTGCTCTCTTCTTCCCCTTCCTCGGTTTCCATATCAAGCACACAGAGACAGATGCACGGCAAAGATTTCAAAGAGTCGCTTTCGCAACGTGTGCCTTGGTCTCAGGCACCTGCCAACGCCTGATCCTGCTGAGCGTCTCAGTCTCAGTGCAGGAGATGAGACGGAGCAAGCGAGGTGCACTGTGCTCCGAGATGCCCGGAAAGAGAGAGTGTAAACATGAGACGCTCCACTCGGCGGTGCCAATTGCCAACATGCGCCTGGCAGATGGCGCAGTTCCGGGAGGGCAGAGCAGAGGGTGGCGAAGGGATGGCGGGGGTGAGGCGGCGCTGGTGGCACCCAAGACCCTGAGAGAAACCCGCGACCTGGAATCAGTCCAAGCTCGGGACTCGGATTCGTTCATTCCAAACACCGCTGTGGGTAGTCCCAGGCAATACAATTCCGTGGCATGTGTGGTTTTATATTCTCTTTTTCTTTTGTCAAGGCAAATGTGGCGACGTGCTTGGAATCCCGTACCTTTCCAAAGTCGTCGGATTCGCTGAAGATCTCGGAGTCGTCATCCAGGCTGTCTCCGGAGGTCTCCAGAATAAGGCCAACTCCATCGTCAAGGATTTCCTCTGTGAGAGGAGAACAAAAAGAAACGAGTGAGAAAATATTGAGCCATGATTCTTTAAATCCCTCTTCAAACAGCCCAGAAGACCTCGTAAACCAGGGCTATCAACTCAACTCTGCAACAGTGTTTCAAGCTGCTTTTAACATATAAATCAATTTACCCAATATTAAAACAAGGGGTCAATTTACTGATGTAGGAGTGATATAAAATGTTTTGGAAGACATATACAACTCAATTCAGCAGAGATGGCAGATAACAAACCCTCTCTTAAACCTATAATTTAGAATATAATCTAAATGGCTACAGGATGTCTGGGCAGAGCTTGTCAAGTGGGAGAGCTTTTGCTCAGATTTACATCTGTCTTCCAACCACAAAATTGATGGTTATTATGATAATCAACCAATATGACATGCTGTGTCAAATGTAGGGATCTGTAGATTTAGATGTTAAAGAGAGAGATCCCACACAGACTCACTGTGACGACAGTGGCAGCTCTCAGAAAGGGGGTCCTCAGATACCAGCCCCAAACAATTTATTCCACATATTCCACTCTTCTATTTTCCTTAAAAAAAAAAAACAATGTCTCTTTGGCTTGGCATCACAATTTATCACCATACGATATTCTCATCTTTATCCACACCATGAGAAGCTCTTCTCCCTTCTTCATGAGAAATCCTAATCAGTAGGCATCCTCATCACTTCAAACACTGTTAGCCAGTAAAGTAACCTCTTCGTGTGGTGTCACACAATCTCAGTGAGCAGCCCTTTTTTTCTATGCACCACCACTTAGACCAGTTCCCGTCTCTCTCTCTCTCCCCATGGCAGCCCACTCACCCTGGCTCTGGGAGAAGATGTCGGTGCAGAGCTCGTCGGCGGCGTCCGAGCGGCGTGGCGGCAGGTAGCAGAGCTGCCGGCGCTCCACGGGCGGCAGGG
This sequence comes from Alosa pseudoharengus, assembly GCF_046254945.1. Taxonomy (NCBI): domain Eukaryota; kingdom Metazoa; phylum Chordata; class Actinopteri; order Clupeiformes; family Clupeidae; genus Alosa; species Alosa pseudoharengus. The sequence continues at coordinate 19,935,461 of NW_027468598.1, read as the reverse complement.
CGCTGACAGTCAGGGCCAGTGAGGCCTGCGAGAAGGCCACCTTCATGTCGGCGAAGGTCAGGCTGCTGGAGGGCTTCCCGTTCAGCTGCAGGATCTCATCTCCCGCGTTCAGACCTGCAGCAGCAGAGGACCAGGGGAAAATATATATGAAGACCCGTCATAGGTCATAGGTCATACGCAGCACAAAGCATAGCAAGCATAGTCTAACAAGCATTATTTAAAAATAAACACTCTTTCAGCAAGAGTGTTTCAACAGACCAGAACAGTCTTGAAATTGGATTTCACAATGAGTGTATAAGTCGTTTTACGCCACAGTTTTTGAGGACAAACAGCCCTCTAAAGAGTTGCAGAACTGACAAGAAAAAAAAAACACTTACTCGAAGGCATACCTTTAGTTTCCTTTCAAGGTCTAAATAAAATGCGGTAATAATGCAAAGTGTGCACTTTATGAGCTGTCACAACCTGCTAGCACAGCCCTCAATAAAACCACCTCTGCGACCTCTGTGATGTCGTGACTGCCATAAACCAGTCCTGTCCTAAGAAATAACACTTACTGATATGGAAATCAATATAACACTGCTTTGCTAGCCTAGAAATCTAGACGCACCCTAGCGGCGGCAAATTAATTTGCTCAGCCTGTACGTCTAGTATCGAACCATAGGAATTTCTATTGGCTTAACACCGTGGATGTTCTCCAATCACAGCGCTCTATTTCGTTAGTCTTAAGGCGGGCTTAACAGGATAACGACATCCTGCGACGGTGAACAACAAGGAAGGTGGCTATGGCGAACGAAGAGCGGTTGTTTGAATCGGCGTTGGCGTCAACTTTGGAGGAGTTGGACTTGTGCTTTTCTTTGAAAGTAGAGCAACACAATGCACTTAAGTCATTCCTTTCGAAGAAGGATGTATTTGCCGTTTTGCCGACCGGATACGGATATGGTCGTAGCGCTGGCCTATTGCATGCCTAGGCAGTTTGAAAGACAATTCTCTGCCCGCCCCTTGGATTAAGCAGGTGAATGATTCGATTCCAGACTATACATTTCAATGATATAGGATGGCCCGCCAGGCTACTGCTTTGCAGCTTAGGTGCAACATTAAACTCTTACAGTTACACTAACCTTTTCAATGCATAGTGAAACTATACTCGACTAATTGCTATGTCAGTTGTAAACCATTAAAACAGGACAGCAGGTTATGTGTACATTTGCAAAGCAAATGAAGACATTTTGAAGGTCAAATGGAGGTGAAATGTTCCAGAGGAGCGACAGGAGAGGAACAGGGAAGCCGGCAGTGCTTGACTGGAAATGGAATAGCAGCTGATTAATTTCTCTCTTTTTGTTCTTCCTCTTTCTTTGCCTCTCTCTTTCTCCCTATCTCTCTTTTTCTTATTAATCTTTCATCAAACCCACTATTCCTCCTTCGCTTCGGGGGGCGATCGTCAAATCTTTCTCATCAGTCAGAATGGCAGAGAGGTCTGTGCATCAATTCTAACCCAATTAGAACGCCGTCAGACACCAAAGCAAAAGCATCACCAGGAACGTGACCTTGCACTGAACCCCCCCCACACACACACACACACACACACACACACACACACACCCACACACACTCACATGCACACACACACACACACACACATGCCACTGAAGTAGCCCGCCTTCTGCCACGCTACCACTCACATCAAAGCAGAACCCACACAGGCAGCTCTGTCACATCCACTGTATAGTAACATATAGGTCGTATGTGCCAATGCCCATGGGCACCTTCGTCCACCCTGTGTCCCTTTGACAGATGGGACTGACCCATTTCTTCGAGCACCTCTGTGAAATGTCAAGCATGCTGATGATGGCATCCTTTTTTGCTTGGCGGCCAACCGTACTGCCAAGCGTCGGCGCACATCAAATTTGCGGATTTGGAAGCTCTGCCGATGTCACACAGACAGATAGCGGCAAAGCCGACGGCTCGCCTCACGTGCACGACGAGAGGAGAGCGCGTCCGACAGCGCTCGGCCCGGCCCAGCAAATGGCCGGCGTGCACAGCCGCATCAGTGGCATTAGACCGTTAAAGCAGACCACTCGCCGGGCCACTCCAGCATCATCACAGCATCACACGCTGCCTGGATGGCGGAACGCTGGCTTCTCCTGAGGTGTCTCCCTCTCTCCTCAGCCTCTCTCTCTCTCTCTCCCTTCTCTCCCTCCCTCTCTCTGTTTCTCTTTGTCTCTCCTTCCGCGGCTCCAGCCTCCACAGTTCAGCATTAGTCACTGCGCCTTTCTAATTCCAGACTCCGGGAAGGCGCTGCAGGGGCGCGGAGCTCCGCTCGGCTCAACTCGGCTCAGCTGTTGCGTAACACGGAGCCGGGGAGGCGGGCGGGCAGGCAGGCAGGCAGGCAGCAGGCAGCCGCACGGCTAACAGGGGGGTTGCCGCCTAATAGATAGAGAGCCTGGTAGTGACTACTGCTGCGCTTTACAATTAGATACAATAGATAGAAAAGAGGGAAATAGGGAGAGAGAGAGAGAGAGAGAGAGAGAGATGGAGGGAGACTGTAAAAGGCTAATGAAGAATGAAGTAAAGGCCTTATACTGCATACGCTTGTCCACACAGAGAGGGGAATGAAGAGGATGAGAGAGAGAGAGAAAGAGAGAGAGAGAGAGAGAGAGAGAGAGAGAGAGAAGAGGCTCATTAGACAGAAGGGAGAGGTAATAAACCTTTGGCGAATGCTAATCCTCCCGCCCTCACATCAGTGATATAGAGCTGCTGCACGCCATCTTCCTCCACCACAGAGATCGAGAAACCTGGAGAGAGAGAGAGAGAGACAGAGAGGGAGAAAGAGAGAGAGAGAGAGATATGGAAGTGAAATGTGAAAAAAGTATAGGGGGCAGAGGTTAGTAATTGGGGTTTAGGAAATGGAGGGATAGAGAGAATGATAAGGGAAGACAGGAGCAGTGAAAAAAAAGATTATTATCATTATTAGAAATTGTACTATATGATTGTACGCATGATATTTATACACATATACTGTGAATACTTGCATAATATATACATATTTGAACTTGATGTTTTATGACAATCAAAAGGAATGTAGTGAAATAGAAATACAAAGTCATATATTAATGTGGATCTCACCATAGCCAATCATGCAGGACTCGTCACGGTCAAACTGCACAACCTTCTTGATTTTAGAGCAAAGCTCAATCTCTTTGTAGAGCTGTGGATAGATATAGGAAAGCATTCAATGCTAATTCATTCACGCTGTAACCAGAAAGTAAGACTAATTTATATTCTAGCGAGGGGGCTTCTGACAGTCTGAACCAAGCCTTTGATTTCTTTGCATTCAAAACATGCAAACTGCTTAGATAAACAGAGTCTCTGAGCCAGAAAGAACAGAATGTTTTGGGTCCGTAGTCTGCACCGCAGCAAGGAGAAGCCTGAGCTACTGGAGCAAGCATTAAAGCTATAAAGCAATAAACGGCAAATAGCTCCAGTTGAACTACCACAGTCTGCTTTATTTTACTAATTAAAACAGCACAAGATGAGCCCTCAAGAGACCATATGGAACTAACTGGGTTTTTAAAAAAAAACAAAAAAAAAACTGGTTAACAGTCAGCTCACTGATCAGTTAATAGGCCGTGTAAATGTCTCGTAAAGCAGACTGAAAGACTGCTTAGTCACAGCACCGGAGGTTAAAACGTGTCTTCAGAACGAGACTTGCGCCTTCGCTCGAGAGATGTAAGTGATGTAAGCGACCAAACGTGTTGGCAAGACGCTCGTTAGCCCAGAATAAAGAGGAGAGAGCTCTAGGCGTGTGAAAACGCCGCTCGCAGCTCAAAGCTGACAGTTAAAAATTGGGTTAAGGAGCTCGGCAGGGGGGAATGGAAGCATCTGAGAGCTCAGTCCGGACGGTTTTCCCAAATAACACGGCCGCCCACTTACCAGGTCGTACACGTCCTCCTCGGGCTTGGGGATGTAGAACTGCACTTGGTTCTCGATTAAAAACTTCAGACGCAGATAATGCTTGGTGGCATCCAGCTGGTGGGCCTGTGGTGATGAGAGAAAGAGATGTAGGGGGAAAGTTTTAGGAGTTTTATCATCCGAACTTCCATCGAACCAGTGGGATAGGAATTAAGAATTACAACATTTCAAAAACATGCAATCATAGTCATAGCGGCATATCATATGTCAATTTCTAAGATTAAGAGGGGGGAAGCATGCATTTTAAAGTTCTCTGATCCTCAAAGTAGCCTAATGTGAAACTTTTAAACTCTTGCCTTGCTTACAGCAAGTAGTCAGCTTTTAATTTCCATTTCATGTTTAAAGCTTAAAGCAAACCGTGTTTAAACAGCCTGCTATAACGTTCGGGCAGTTCTGGTAGCTGGCTTCAGCTTGCTGGTCGTATTACCTTGCAGATGGACTCGAGGGCATCCAGTGCGGATTCGCCCGGCTGGATGATGGCTAACACCGGCTGGTCATTTGGCAGGCAGACCCAGGAGGGCGTGAGGTGGTCCGAAGCCCAGATGTCATGCTCCGTGTTGTGCCGGGGAAGGCTCTTCACGGGAGCCTCGTCATCCTTCTGCGGGGTAAAAAGAGATGAGAGAAAAGAGATTCATCAGATCAGACTTCAGTCTATTTCATCATGTCTTTAGTTCTGACTTTTATATTTCATGATAGAATAATGTGTAAATTAATGTGTAATAATGCACTCTTTAGATTATGATCTAGTATCTATACCTTTAGTGCTTTCAAATTCTTGAATGGCCAATCCTGAAACTACCTTATGCCTTATGGTCTATTTAATGGGTTGGGAAACTCAACCAGCGTATATGGCTCTTTTTTTTAACTCTCTGACATTTTATTGCCACAAAGGAAATTATAATTTGCAAAATATGCCCAATAAATGCCATGACATTTATAGCCAGCCTCTGGGTAGTCTATGGGGCAATGGGACACAGCGGTGGGATTTCTGTAGCCTTTTTCTTGGGTTTCATGTTACAAGAATATTTCTCTCCCTTTTCTAATCAAGGGGCTGCACGGTGGTGAAGTTATTCATGATGATTTGTCATGCATGTTACAACTGAGAACAATAACTATTCCAAAATGGCGACGCGCCTATGTGGGCCATTCAATCTATCCTCATCACTAAGCTAACCACAACAGCAGTTAAGTCTGAAATAGATCTGTCTCTGGTCTGGCACGGAGGGAACCAGAGCCACACCAGATCAGGGCCAGATCAGGGCCAGACTTGGATCACTTTTAGGGGAAAACCACTTCCTGGATGCCAACAAAACCCCAGTTCCATTCATCCAGAGCTCGGGCGTCCGCCCCTTGTTCAGAGCAGCTATTTCTGCTGCCGGAGCCGGCTCTGCCCTGCTCCGGTGATGGATGCCTGGATGACTGTTTTACGGGCGAAGCAGGGTGATTGATCGCCTCCCACTTACCGCGGCCTCCTGCACTGCGTCCTCATACATGCCGTCCAGAGGCTTCTTGGCTGGCTCGTCTCCATCCGCAAACACCTGCCAAAGGGAAGAGAGATAAATATACAGCGGCCTGCAGAAATATCTGAGCTTCCCTCCACACAGTCTGTGGGCAGCTCAGGCACGCACCAGTTACGTCAAAATAAAGAAGAACAACATCTCAACTTGTGGCAGAGCACAAGACATATTCTTGTTTTTTTACATGAATTGTCCCATCATGCAAGTTATTTTTTGGATTGTGAAAATGTCTTGTGTGACCTGTTAGAGGTTTTAGTAAATCACAGCCTCTGAGTGAAATCTTAATGGGCCTACAACGCATCACTGGGAAATAAATGTGAATATGTCAAAGTCACGACAGGGAAAACGTACTGAAATGTTTACTGAAACACCTCTGGCTTAACTGTGGCCAGATTCCTTGCATGACCATATGGAAATCAAAGCTGTCCCAGACAAGATGCCCATTGAGCAGCAGCAGCAGCAGCAGACCTGGTTGATGCTGGGGTGTGCTTTGGGAAATAAATGTGAATATGTCAAGATGCCCATTGAGCAGCAGCAGCAGACCTGGTTGATGCTGGGGTGTGCTTTGGTCTTACCTGGTTGATGCTGGGGTGTGCTTTGGTCTTCTTCTTGGACGTGGCGTCCAGGCCCCAGAGGGAGGAGAAGCGGCTCTTGCGCTTGCTGGCCGAGCGCGACATGGCGTGTGTGCGCCTCCTCACCCCGCTCTCCGTGCGAGCAGCCACCTGCAGTTACCCAAAAGAACACATCAGAACTGAAAACGTAGCCACTGGCCCCGGGGGGATGGGCATAAGAAAGGATGTCTCGTTTGGTTTCTTAGACTCGTGTGAAATACTAGAATATAATTAAGTTTGTGACAGCAGAAGGGTCGTTTTTGTCCATATGAAGAAGCCTATGTTTGTGAACCAATTAGAAATTGTTCGTCAGTACGCGAATGAAAGGGTTTTTCAGTAGAACTTTGCATGGATTCTCTCATTTTAGATTTCGCATCCAAAGTCGAAGCACTTGGGAGCTGAATGTTCTGAAGCGTTTTAATTTTGTTAGCCCGGCGTAACACGCATTACTGTTAGCAACATGAGGGGTGTTTGCAGTCTCAATGGCTCTTCCAGCCATGAAGAAGCCTTATGATGAAAAGATGAAAAAAAACACTGATGCGAGACATGAAAACACATTTTGCAAACTTAATTATAATCGAATTATAAAACATCTTCAATCAGCTGGGACATCACGCATTCATGCCGCTCCAAATGGCAGAAATTAAAGCAGCCTGGTAAATGCCATCCAGATGAGCTTGGAGTCGGCAGAAGTGGAAAAAGTGGGCAATATATAGAAAAAGCGGACGGCAGCAAGAAGGTAGTGCTTCACTGTCCCTCTCTTGCTGCGTACAGCACACCTGCAGACACTAATACACTGTGGCATTTCTGGGCTGCCTCTCAAAAGAGTGCAAAGGGAGCTTCTCCTCTGTATCAGATAATACTTGGCCCCTATTTGCAGGCGTCTGGTGCTTTTGCGAGTCTGAGTGCATTAGGTGATGGCACTTAAGAGAGTGGAGACAGGGACAGACCTGTCAAAATAAGAGTCCCTCCACTTCACTACACTTCAATTAGAGAGAGAGGGAGAGAGTATTTGTCTGTGTGTGTATGTGTGTGTGTGTGTGTGAGAGAGAGAGAGAGAAAGAGTGAGAGAGAGCCCTGCTCCAGTAGCCAGTCTTCCTGCTGATTTTACTAAACTGCCCTCATTTTGTTTTATTTTACTAGAGGAGCTTGAGTGATGGAAATCGAGTGGGGAAGGAGAGAGAGAGAGAGTGAGAGGGAAGTAGGTGGAAGTCAAACGAGGAAAGAAAAGTAAATTAGAGTGAGAGAGAGAAAGAGAGAGAGAGGGAGAGGGATGAAAGGAGAGGAACAAGCAAAGAGGCAGAGAGAGAGGCAAAGAGAAGCCAGTGGCCTCATTTCAATGCTGTAGAGAGACAGAGAGAGAGAGAGAGAGATAGCCTAAAGAGTGAGTGTCTGTTTTTCAGTAGGCGAGTCCAATCCAGTGTCCTCAAACGCCCACGTCTGCAGTAGCCTACACATGCGCCCCCTCTTCATAGATATACAACCCATATTGATCCATGAGCAAAATATATCCTGGCAACCAACGCTTCGAGAGTCAGGATCAATTATCTAATCTGAGCGGGGGCTGCCAACAGTGACTGGGCGTACAGCAACAGGTGCACTCGAATAACAAACGCGTAAAAATAAAACAATCTGCTGACCCAGTTTCGTGAACACTGGACACATGCTTCACTTACATCCCTGAACTGGATCTACACGACGCAGAGTCTTGTATCTAGACGATGTTTGTGTATAGTGTTATGATTACGGCAGTTATATGTTATATGGTGTAAGAAAAGGGGTGACATAGCTTACCAGGGCATGGAAAGAAGAGACGGAGAAGATGCCCAGGCGGCCCATGGCTAGTTTGGTGGGGCGGGAGGCGAAGGCCAGCAGGCGTTTGGGGTTGGGAAGCTCGCCGCCCTGCAGGCTGGACAGGTAACAGCGGAAGCGGAACAGGTCCATGTGAAACTGCTCCAGGTTCTGCTCCCACAAGAAGATCTGCATTGGGGGAAAGAAGAAGAGGAGGATGAAGAGTGAGTGTGAGAGAGATAGAACAGTGAGAGATAGAGAAGAAGGGAGAGAGAAAGTGAGAGAGAGGGAAAGAATAAGAGAAACAGACAGTGCCAAAGCCCACACAGCAGGCACTAAAGTGGGGGTAGGGGGCTGGGGGCTTTGCAGGGTTTACTTTGCCAAGTCTGATAACAGTGAGGGTACACACAACCCTTCAGGAACAATGTTGTTTGTTTTGGATTTCGAGGGCAGAGAGACAGAGGCCAAGCATTTTTCTCTCCCCCTCTTCTCTCTCTCTCTCTCTCTTTCCATTTCTCTCTCGCTTTCTTTTTTCTCACTCCAGAACTACTCTGCTTCCCAGCAGACGCTGGCGACCTGTTCTCCTCCCGTCCAGTGTGTTTTTTTGGGGGCAGTGGAGCAGAGGCACTGAGCAGCCAGTCACTGGGCCTCCCTCCCTCCCCTCCTCCACCCCCCCCCCCTCTCTTACTCCCTCTATCCACCTCTCCCCTCCCCTCTCCGCTCCCTCTTTCCTGCACCACTTTTTTTTCTTCTCCTTTTTCGAAAAAGGAACCAGAGCAGCAAACTGCAGAGCTGCTCCTGATGCCGTTGCCAAGAAGCCCAGAGAGGAGTGGAGCAGGGGAGCAGGGACAATAACGCGGCATTCTCCTTGGCCATGGAGGGCTGGGAGCACCGAGGCTTGATCTCCCGAGGAGAGAGAGAGAAAGAGAGAGAGAGAGAGAGAAAGAGAGAGAGAGGGAGAGAGAGAGAGAGAGAGAGGGAGAGAGAGAGAGAGAGAGAGAGAGAGAGAGAGAGAGAGAGAGAGAGAGAGAGAGAAAGAGAAAGAGAGAGCATCAGGGCACGGTCAGTCCCCCCCCGGCTCCCATTCAATGACAGCACAATGCGAAACCCGACACTGCCAAACACGCCGGGGCCACTCAGCTGCCACTACCTTCCAGTGCTGAGACAAAGGCCATTTGATCGGCCTTTCACGTAAACAGCCATTAACCAGAATATGAACTTCGCAATTAATTATGGCGGCAGGGGGAGACATAAAGGGAACCTCCATCAGCAGCGGCAAACACAAGCGGTGCCGAGACAATGGAGAGGGGAGAGACTGTGCAAAAACAGGACGGAATTACAAATTCAAATATGGGGAAGGTATTGAAGTCTTCCAAAGAGCCCTGCAGCCTCTGAAGACTCATTAGCATCCAAACACCATGGCTGGGAAAGACAATCAAAAAGAGAATGGACACACACATAGATGCACAGGAACACACACACACACACTACTACTGAAAATAATTTAGGTTTGTATTTCGGTTCCGTTCAGAGTATACCTGTCTTCCTTATGTACACAAACACAAGCTCACACACCACCATGCCCACACTCACACATAACACACACAGGATCAAATGCACAAACACAGAGGCAACACACACACACACACACACACAGAGACAAGTCATATACAAATACATCCTTGAGAAGTAAATGCAGTTATTTCTCAGCGCCCTTCACCTGGTCCAGGATGGTCTTCCTCTTCTTGGTGTCGGAGACGGCGGACAGCTGCATCTCGCCCATCTTCTTCATCTTTTCGTCCATGTCGATCTTCTGCTCCAGCTTCTTGATCTCGGCGCGCAGGAGACGCACTGTGTCGTCGCGGTGGTGCTGCCGGGCAACGGCTGCGGCACACGCCGAGTGGATGGCCGTGATCCAGTTCTCAAGCTCCGTCTGGCTGCACGTCTGCAGGGGAAGAGAGAGAGAGAGAGGGTCAGAGGGTCAAAGGTCACGGGAGAGGTCACAAAGGGTCAGGAGCCCCCAAGGTGGCTGATCACCTGTACACGACCCATCCTCAGCCACACTCGTTCCCTAAGGAGGTGAACAAAGAAAGTGGACACCCCCAAACGGGGACAAAGCTGAAAACTTCTAGACCCGAGGAAAGACGTGAATCTTTCTAACAAATGAACTCAACAGACACGGGATGCTAATCTCGTCCAAAAACTGCACGAAAGAAGTCAACCTGCGGTCACCTGCGGCTACCAGTGTGTGACTTCTTCCTTTACAAATGCCTCTCCACCTAGTGTCTAGTTCAGGCCTCTGGCATTCCTGCTTACAATGCAATGACTAAAAATACAGCTGGGAAAAGAGAACGAGAGAGAGAGAGAGAGAGAGAGAGAGAGAGAGAGAGAGAGAGAGAGAGAGAGAGAGAGAGAGAGAGAGGAAAGAAGATACTTTAAAAGTAGGACAAAATCTGGCCCACATGCATGAGTGGTTCGGGAGGAGAGGCCCACTGCTCTGCATCCACTCACCTGGAACAGAAAGGAGTCCCCGAGCGAGTTGCTCAGGCAGAAGACAAAGTCCTTCTTGGGGTGCTCGGGCACAGCCTGCACGATGCTGTTCTCTGACCACACCGCATGCTTCGGGATGCTGTTGTGGTCGATCCCCGAGCGGCCGTCCGTCTCGTAGAAGAACAAGGTGCATCCTGGGAAATAAAAAAAAAACAATGACACAGGAGATCAGGCAAGCAAATTGAAACTTCACTTGTAGTTACATTTTCCACTAAGCAAGATAAAACTGCACTCACAGGTATAATTTGATTCATTTTCAGTGTATCCAGTGGAACACAATAGATAAGTCTCTTTTAGCCACGGCCAAAACATTTACACAGCAATCCGCAGAGGGAGAATTAATGAGTGCCATGTCCACTTTAACCATAAAGTATTATTGAGCAACATGTCCACTTTATTTAAATTGATGCTGTCCACCTCCGACAGATCCGAGGGGAATAATTTCTCTGCATTATGGCATAAATAAAATAAATAAACAGTTTTATTGATTTCAGTCTGCTCTCCAGTGGCCATCATTAAGAAGTGCAGCTCTGCATACCCAATGAGAAACAACGGTGCCAGATTCATGATTCGATTACAAAACCCCGTCAAGTGGAATTAGTAGTGATACATAGCAATCTAAATTCGATTACCAACCCTACACTAGCAAGTTTATTCCTTTGCAAAAGCAGCAACAGGGAACAGACAGAAAGACTACAAGAGAGGCGATGCATCAGAACGGAGGAAATAAAAACGTGCTTTAAAACAAGATCAACTGGTTTTAACCCACTTTTACCTAGTACATGTCTAGCCAAACAATTCTTGTCAGCCATATGAAATCACTGGCTTTCATACTGCCAGACCACTAAAGTAGATCTAATAAGGGAAATAAGCCGAATCATTTTGTGGATAGGGAAGAAGCCTCTTGAAAGTCATTTTATATTTGAATGTTCTAACCCATATTAAACCCAAGTCAGAGCAGGTCAGAGCCCTCACCACCCACCTTTGAGGCAGACCCAGTAGCTCTTCCACTTGCGGCGTGTGGCCAGCTCCACCTTCTTGTTCTTCTTGTGGACCAAGAAGTTCTTGACAGCGAGCCGGCCGGCCTTGCGCACCGTCCCCTGGACCACAGCGAGCAGCGGGTCGGCCTGGTAAGCGGAGCTCATGGTGCCGCTGCTCTGTTCGTCGCTCAGGGCCGACGCCATCTCCTCGGGCCCGTCGCCCTGGCAACGGTTCATCTCCAGCTCCTGGCGAAAGTTCTCGTAGACGCCCTGGACGCTGCCGCCCTCGCCACGACCGGCTCGGACGCCGCGACTGCCACTGCTCCTGCCGGCGTCTCCGCCCGTGCCGCCACCGCTGCTGGAGCTGGCGCTGTCACTCCCGGCGAAGGCGCTGCGGCCCGGCACGGAGTACATGGAGAAGGAGGCCGACATGGTCTTGCAGCGGCGAGACTGCTGGTGGAGCGGCTGCTCGGCATCGGCTGTAACTGCATCGATGCCGCTGTCGTCGTACTCGCTTCCCTCCCCAGTGACATCCTGGAAGGTGTGTGTGTGTGTGGACAGACAGAATAAACAAAACAAACACCAGTCATACACAAAACTCAAAACCCATGATTCAACTCACACTCCCAGTAACTCACCTCTAAATCCACTCGCACCTCCGACGACAACACCATCTTTAAATGAGACAGCGGTCCAGATCGGATGATAAATCTACCTAACACATGTCACAGGGCTACTCTGCCCATGTTAGGGGATAGACGTCTAAAAAGCCCCCTGAGAGGATAGAACCTATAGATCTAGCCTGAGGCAGGTCTGTGAGCCTCCCTGAGAGTACAAACTGAGCCGGCCGGCTCGTACAATGCCACTCTGTATGCCTGGCATGCTCCTGCTAACATGGGTAGTGAGGGGGTGTGGTGGCGGGAGATTAAGGAGGTCCCATCACACGGAGGGATCTACGGCGGCCTGGTCACATGACAGCACCAGGGCGCCCCAGGGCTCCATTCATCAGGCCCTGGCGGCACTACACTGGGAGAGGGCCCATGTTCACTCACTCTTGCATTCTCACACACACACACACACACACACACACACACACACACACACACACACACACACACACACACACACACACACACACACAGGCACACAACCATACCCTTTCACACACAGACACACAGGCACCCATGCAGGCACAAAAACATTCTCACACACACATATACACGTGCAGACTTTCCCTCCCTCTCTTTCTCTCTTTCTCTTTCTCTCTCTCTCTCTCTCTCTCTCTCTCTCTCTCTCTCTCTCATACACACACAATCTCCTCTCTCTCCATCTCATTACCATAACAACAGAACTCCACATTTCACGCTGTGGATGACTTCAGAGCATGTAGATCCCACGGCATTAAAAACAACACACACGTGTGCTATGAGGGAAAACTTGAAACAACACAACTAGACCCTGTCACCGGCTTTCCGGATTTCCCTCTCCTTATTGACATGTCAATTACATTACATTACATTAGTGGGGTGAGGTTACACAGGTACTGTAGATCAATATTTCACCACCTTCATACTGAATGGAAAGCAACTCCGGACCTCATTATAGAGTGTGGGGGGATTTTTCTTTGTATTCAAGGTCTGTGTTCTGTTCCTTGCCCAGGAGTTCCAGGAAAGAGGCATTACAGGGCAGTCAAGTCAGATCTGTGTCCTCTATGGTGATGAGAACGACTGGGAGCATTCACAACACGTATCCATGGGCCGACCAGCTCACATATTCATGCAGGGGAGAGAATGGAAAATGGGCAGTGGGTGGTATAACAGCCGGAGAATAAAAACTGAATGAATAAATGTATTAATTTGTTTTGGTTTGGGGGGGGGGGGCAGTGTGGAAGGGGATCTGTTCATCAAAAATTCGGAAAAAAAATCCCTGCAGCTTTAATGTTTCCCATTTGAATAGTGGGAGGAGTTGTTTTGGAGCGATTGTTTTTGTTTGTACAAGTGAACTTCCTGATTATGCAGTGATTGTTCGGCATCAACATACTGAGAAATTCTCATGGGTATCTATAACTTACAAAAATAAGCTAAAGCTTATGTAATGGCGCACACACAAGAACATCAAACTTAACCTTCAGCTTCATCCCACAACTACATATGGCTCTATATATGAGATATGTGAGAGGTAGGCTTAATAATCCCTAGTCATAGTAACCTTTGCATTAGCATTACTATGCTACTAAGTACACACCCTTCTTACCTGTATAGTTTGTGCCCGTCGTCTAGCAGACATAGCTGCCTGGTGATTGGTCAGTCCTTCAGACAGGCAGTGTGAGCGCCGACACGGCAGGGTGTAGGCACCGTAGGCACTCCCATCGTCCTCCGCGGGAGAAAGCATCTTCTCGTCCTCGCTCTCGCCGCCGGGGGTCACAGCGGCCTTGTGCCACTTGGCAAAGCGCCTGCTCGTCTGCCGGCACCCGGGGCTCTTGGGCCCGTAGAGCTCGTCCAGTGAGTTGGCGCGGTCGACAGGGTCCAGCAGCTCCAGGCCGCGAGGGCTGGACTGGAGCCGGTCATCACAGAGAGCAAAGTCCGCCGCGTCCACGATCTCCTCCGTGCTGGTCAGGTGCGCCTGGCTGAGGTCCGACAGCGAGAGCTCCAGACTGTCCTCTCGCCACATGTCCGCCGACTTGGAGCGGCGTTTTTTGAACGTGGCCGCGCCCGACTCTCGGGGTCCGTCCCTGGTCCTCATAGCTACAAAGGTGGCTGCGTCAGCGTCCCCACCTTCCCCTGGGGAGGGGCCTCCGGCCGGGCTGCTGGCCTCGCCGCCTCCGCCCCCGTACTCCGGAGGGTTGGCCAGCTCATTGTGGAAGGACACGGGCCGCAGGTTCATGGCCACGCGGTCCACCCAGATGGGGCTGCTAAAGTCGGACAGCAGGTTGGTGTCGTTGAAGGGCTCCAGGCCGTTCTCGGCCAGCGACTGCGGGATGCTGGGCGTGCTGCTGGAGCGCGTGCTGGTCTCCGAGTTGCGGTGCTCCATCTTGCCCGTGCACGCGTGATGGCGGGGGTGACGCGACTGCTTGTTGGAAATGCGCAGAGAGCGGGACATGTGCTTGCGGGACAAGTGGCCGTGTCCGCCCCTGTAGTACGCATGGTCTCCGTTTTGGCTCTCAACATTACCCATGATTCAGCATCTACACAGGCAGAGAGGAACATGGGAGAAAATCAGCCTGACACAACACACGTTCTGAGAATATCAAAAACTGAATGGCATTAAGTGGATAAAGGAGGCATCTACAGGTTGAAGGAAGGGGATACAGGTTGGCGGGACAGAATATTAATTTCTAGGCTTTTAGGGCTAATGCTTTACTGTGGCAGAGGGGAAAATCAGCCTGTTGTAGCCTTGCCAAATAAAAAGTAAACAAACAAGTCAGCTAAGTAAGAAAACAACACAACAACACAGAGAAAATGGCACACAGGTCCCGATGGTACAGAACCAACACTGGCATACACTTGAATCAACAATACACAATATCAAAGAATAGCTGTTCATCTGAAATAACACTTTTACACTTCACCAAAGACTAATCTCATGACAGAGCTTTCTCGGAGGCAGAATGCATCAGTCTTTATGATTGTAGGCAGGAATAAATCTGTCTGATTATTCAGGATGAATATGTACATGGCAAGGGAATGGCGCATTAATATGCATCTGAGCTGTAAATGTATTTACATACAAACCAGCGGAATAGCAATGAGTTCACTGGCATGTCGAATCGAGCTGAAGATGCATCCACTGAAAAGGCATTGCACTGGGATTGAGGGGATGAATGGACTGCAAAGCTCTAGAGGAGAGAGAGAGAGAGAGAGAGAGAGAGAGAGAGAGGAGAGAAAGAGAAACATGTTACTTTTGAGGAAACCCAAAACACAAGGGCAATAACTCCAAGCAGCTTCACTGAATATGTCTTGTTAAAACGCACTCGGGCACAAACTACTTCTATGCACATAATTATAATAAGGGGTCTACGCTGGGATGAATGCAAAATCAGAAATGTGTGTGTGTGTGTGTGTGTGTGTGTGTGTGTGCTAGTCATCCTGAGAAAGAATTAAGAACACTTTGCAGAAAGCTGAAAGATTAAAGAGCTGAGTGTGGAGCTGTGGCGAGGACCACACACATGAAGGAGCTCTGAGCTCCTTACCCAAATGAAACATGATGGTGCCAGCTTACCAAAAAACCCCTCCCGCAAGAGTCTGTGTCAGTTCGAGTGTGGTTTCAAATATGGAGATCTGTGGTTACTACTACTAAGAACACACACACACACACACACACACACACACAAAAAGCAACAATGGAAACCACATGCTGCCTCTGCGACTTTCTCTTCACACTTGTAGTAAGATAGGCTCCAGTGGTTGCGCAGTAAAGATGTCAACGCTATTCATCTGATATGTGGGTTTACCCGGCGAATGTCACTCCTGTCAGCGTGTCACTAATAAGGTCAGAGAATCTTCCGGAGCGAGAAGTGGCGCTGTGTCCCGACTCCAAAGTAACGCTGCAGTAACAGTTTGGTTTAATCAGCTTTGCTGTATAAAATGCCATAATGCAGCACCCTGCCTTTATCTTAATCCTATTAAGTTGTACGCATCCATCGCCATTTTGACAGAGATAGGAGAAGAGTGTGAGAGAGAGAGAGGAAAGACAGGGGTCGAGAGAGAGAGAGACAGAGAGGGAGAGGTGAGAGAGAGAGAGGAAAGACAGAGAGAGAGAGAGAGAAAGAGAGAGGAAGGGGAGGGGGATGGATGACTGAGGTTAGGTTGAGAGTGAAAGAGGGATATGGAGAGAGAGAGAGAGAGAAGATTTTTTTCTAAAACAGCTAGAAGACTAAAGAGAAGCACAGCGTGAGTCTGACAAGTGTGAGGTTCATTCGGTCAAGACTGAGACGCCCCCTACCCTATTCCCTGGGGGGGGGGGGGGTTTGGGGGCGTTGCACAGAGGGACTTCAGAGAATGCAGTGGCCAGTCTGAGGCCTCGTCACAGGGCTGCTGCTGTCACTCTGACTCCCCAATCAGCCATCCCTGATTAGGGCTCGGAGATAAACAGTCCTTTGCTTCTGACAGGCCAAGCTGCTTCACAGCAGGGAGGAGGAATGGAGACAGAGAGAGACAGGGAGAGAGAGAGATAAAGAGAGAGAGAGAGAGAGAGAGAGAGAGAGAGAGAGAGAGAGAGAGAGTGAGAGAGAGAGAGAGGGAGGGAGGGACAGAGGTAGGGAGAGAGAGAAAGAGGCTTGGCCAGTGTCAGGCCATGTAGGATATCCCAAATGAACGTGAGGTAGTTTTATTTTCTCCCCTGTTTCTGTACTGCCCGATACAATAGCATGGAATCCAGATGTTTTTATCAGGGAACTATAAAGTGCTGCACGTGGGGAAGTGGAGAGAATCAAGGCCAAGGTCACATTTCTGCCTCCCACTGGCTGTCTCTGCTCTGCCTGCACTGTAAGACACTTTAAAGTAAACTAAAATGCTGAATGAGCAAAAACAAATGTAACGCTGTGAACTCCGCTACCAGAGCAATGACTAAAGTGCTAGAGGAAAAGGGCCACTTTGGTCAAGCTAGTACTCTCTGTATGCCATAGTGAGCATTTGGGTTACCTCAAGGCTCTGCAGTCTCTGCATCCTCTCAAGCTCTCCGATCACTCTCTCTCTCTCTCTCAAAGGGCAATGCCAACCAGAGCACAGCCGCATTCTGATTGGTTCAGATGATGGAGTGACAATGATGCAGTGGATGTTTCATTCTGTCTCTGTCTTTCTTTTCTGTCTGTTTTTCCCTTTGTGCGGATGGTTTGTTTCTATTTTTCAGCGACAGGCCCTCGGGACCATTGTCTATCTCTGCGTGTAGCCGAGGCAGTATGAGAGAAGGAGGGAGAGAGTAGAGAGAGAGAGAGAGAGAGATAGGGAAGGAGGGAGAGTGGGAGCAGGGTCCTGCTCTTCTGCATATGCACTCAAGCTTGCAGTGGAGTGGGGAGTTGTTATGTAAGCTCCAGGAGCTGACCCTGTTCCCCCCTCTCTCTCTGTCTTCCCTCCCTGCCTTGCCTCTCTAAGGGCCAGTCATTCTACATCCCCACACCCCCCGCCCATTCCACACACACACACACACACACACACACACACACACACACACACACACACACACACACACACACACACACACACTCCTCAACACCATCTCCATCTCTATCACTCCTTCCAGGTACTGCAGCACTAAAACTTTGATGTTGAATCAAGTCCATTTCCCTCCAGCCACACAGGAGTGTTCTTTTCTTCTCTTCCTGTGCTTTCAGACAAAACGGGGCAAAAACAGAAACAGGGTGCGGGTAGGCCTACTCAAGAGCTCAAATACCAGTGCAGTCATTCCCTAACGTATGTTGGAATGGCCCCCAGTCTTTGGGGACTGAAGTGGGGCAAGCAGAGGGATGCGTGTGGAACTGTGCTGGTTTGCAGGAAACATGTCCCTGTGCACTTACTGTCCCTTGGGGGACAATGACTTTATTTATCGGTTCCCTTGTCCACTCATGTGATTGCTGGGCATTTTTTATCTGGATATGGGGAGTTCTGTCCTTCACTGGAGGAGAAAAGGGTAAAGTGTGTGTGTGTGTGTGTGTGTGTGTGTGTGTGTGTGTGTGTGTGTGTGTGTGTGTGTGTGTGTGTGTGTGTGTGTGTGTGTGTGTGTGTGTGTGTGTGTGTGTGATCCCTGTTGTGGGAGTGGTGGGGGTTATATGGACCTGCAGGAACCTAAGAAAAGTGCAAATACAGAGAAATTCTCTAATGGTTCCCTAGGCAACAAGGCAAACTCTTTTGTGGGACACGGGGTGATGAACAGCAAGTAGAAGCGCAGTGGTGGGAAAAGAGTAGACACAGAAAGAGGGGGAGAGAGAGAGAGAGAGAGAAAGAAAGGAGGGAGCGATGGAAGCAGGAGAGAGAGTGCTGTGAGGGGTGAAAAGGTGGTGAAGATGAGGCGTGGTTCTCTGGGGGGGGATGGTGGTCAGCCATTTAGAGGTTTGAGTGGAAACTGACACCCTTTTCTACAGTGATGGCGGATGACAGTCTCGGAGCAACCCGCTGTGCTGAGCAGCTGGCTTTTATTTCAGAAGAGCTGTTGTGCTCAAGCTGTGTTGACTGTATCAACCTCTCTTTCTCTCTCTCTCTCTCTCTCTCTCTCTCTCTCTCTTTCTCTCTCTCGTTATTTCTCCACCACTATCTCTTATCTATCAATAAATGAAACAAGAAAGTTCACAGAGCGAGAGGAAACATTCTGCAGTACATTTAATCGGCTTGACCTCTCTGAACTGATGCAAAGTATCAGTCTCTGCACACCATCCTAGATTATTCAAAATGGCTGAAAATCTGCAAAGTCACTCTCCCTCTCCCTCTCTCTTTCTCCAAATAAGAACAGTCATCCTCGAGGCATGTGAAAGAGTAGGATAATGGTCCCAATCATACTGCCTAATGCTTAGATAACAGGCTCTTTTATTAGCTAATCTTCTATCTTCTGGACCTGAGGGCCAAAGCAGAGAAAAAAACATGGGCAGCAGTTTATGATGCTTACTGCAAGTAGGAAACTTCAGCAAATGACATAAACAAGCAGGGGAGCATTCCTGCCACCCACTACTGAAGGGGAAGAATGGGTTTATTGTGGGCTGTTGGAGACCACGCTGGAGCATCAGGGTGACACTTGGCATTCAGGAGATGCCACCCGACCATTTATGCCACCCCTAAGTGGGGTCGTAAAGCACGCGGGGAGGGTGGCATCCTCCTTTGAGTTGCCTCCTAACGGGGCCTGTCACACCATGCCACCCTTGTGGATGGAAAATAAACTGCCACCTATCAATGGGCCAAATGACTGCCATACATTACGAGGAGCCCACAACAATGAGCCCATTTTATCCGGAGGCTAAACAAGCGTCTGATGAAAATAATAAATTATTTGAGAGGTGGAGCAGCGCTGAATGCGCTCGTTTGAGTGAAGCGCTTTTGTAGTGTGTTGTGGGACAGATGAGTGTTGTTTTGCAACCAGGTCTCCTCTCAAGTGTCTCGCCCTTTCTCTCCCCCCCCCACTCTCTCTCTGTCTATCTCTCTCCCTCTCTCTCCCTCCCTCTCTCCCCCCCCCACTCTCTCTCTGTCTATCTCTCTCTCTCTCTCTCTCTATCTGTCTCTGTAACTCTGCCAGAGGCGTGTTGGAGGCTGGGACGTGGCGGCGGTGGAACACAAGCTCTCGTGGAGAACAGCTGCGGGGGAGAGAGGGAGGCAGCTGGGCTACGCTCTCAGCAAACTCATGGATCATGTGCTGAGCACCGCACCGCAGACAATCCAGCAAGGGTTGCTCTTTTTGTTTGTGCACTTCACATTCACAAAACATGTTTTAGCTCTCCAACTCAGACAGATACGGGGATGTGTGTAAGGAGGACCATTTTCTGAAGGACAAACAGGAAATGATGACTGTCCCCTGCGGATAGCGAAGGCGTGAGGTGGTCCTTATTATGTGGCAGGGTTTTCATGCGGTTGACACACTGGTCAACCTTGCTCATGCATATTGTGCTGAAAAAAGCAGACCGCATGCCGCAAGATGAAATGTTTGCACCACTGTACTCATGTGGTTGTCCACAAAGAAATCTCTGACAAGAGGTGAGCACAGCTCTGTTATTAGGGGGGTAGTCGATGCGCTCACCACTTCTATTTGACAAATACCTGGGCCTGTTGGAACACGAAGGGGAGACGAAATTGGCCTGGGGGTACGACCTGCGCCCTCCCCACCCCTCCTTTCCCCTCAGTGCCTCTCCCCCTCCTGATCCCCAAGGACGAGGAATGTCAAGATGCGGCTGCAGTTTGAGGAAAGGAAAATGAATACTTTTGCCCAACAGCCAAAACCTGACTTATGGATTTTCGATGAAAGAGCTTACTGGCTGCACAAACCACCTGAAAAGGCATTCCAGAGTGTGTTATGGGTGTTTTGTGCATGTGTGTGAGGAGAGGAGAGACAAAAGAATCCTTTTCCAACCCTTGAGAAGCCATCATATAAATAGCTACAGTAAACGCCAAGCTAAATAACCATATGAGAAAAAATCTTGTTAATGTCTGAAAAGTGGCTAAACAGCCTAACATGCATTTTTCCACCTAAGTAGCTTCACATAAATGGCTGAATGATTCATTTAGGGTTATACATGATTAAAAGTGTGAAAATATAACAAGTTTTCCAGCGTAATAATTAATGATGAAAAGCGGCCTAATTATGCATGTAAAGCGGCTCATGGCTTTCAATGTGTTTTCCCTATGAAGAGGGGCACTTTTTCCATTTCTCCTGAACACTGGCACAAGCACCATTCCCAGTGGAAATAAAAGTTAACAGCCCTACAGTAGGTATTGCTCTTCAATGCTCTCTGGTGTAAAAAAACCCCCCTTAGTTTGGTGTATTTTTACGATGGATGAAAATCCAACAGTTATGTAACGCTAGGAGCTTTTGCTCCTTTCAACAAGAATGGGATTAATTCATCCTTGGAGAGGATAATTGTGCATATCCTGTTATTTTTGCCTCCTTTCCAACCACTTTCCTGTGTTCAAGTCATAACCATGGAGTGGGAATAAAAAGGGAGAAGAACACTGTAGTTTTCACCACTCAAAAGGTAGAGAATGGGAAAAGTGTCACCCTTGGCTCAGAAGACACACACTCCCCCCAGCTGAAGTTAGTTAACACCTTGAAGGCAGCAGGTTAGAAGCCTTGCCTCGTTTTACTGTACAAGTGCCAAGCAATACAGCAGTGTCTGATGAAAACCAAGTGTCAGTGTGTAAGTCATTAAAATGACAGACAGGCTTCTGACTGCAGATCAAGACCCAGATGAATTCCTCCCGTCTCCAGTCTCCCTTTTAAAAAATCACGGCGTATGACATCGCTCTGGCAGGAGAAGCCAGTTGGCAAGAACGACGTGACTACAGCCACGGTCAGTGCCGCTCGTCATGCCAACATATTTGCATGAGACAACACCGGCAGCAGCACAAGGACCCAGGTCGAGGATGACCCCCCCAGTGTGCAAATGACCCTGGGCCAGACGGGCTTGAAATTTGCCTTGTTTTTGCCTTTCTCCATCAATCACGCCATCCTTCACAGAGTGTTCCAAAGTGTCCTGGCCAGGCTACCTCCCTGGTGCGGCTTTCTCTCCTCTTTCGCTTTTTTTGTACAGGAAAGGGGGATGATCTGCCTTCTAAATTTGATCCGTAACCGTAGAAACCTTGAATAAGAAACAGCTGGGGGCTTTCAGAGGCAATGAAAACGGCACAAGTCGACGATCAAGTTGCCTGTCGGAGACTGCAATATGAAAGGAGATGGACCCAGCCACTGCTGCCACCACTAGCTCTGCTGTTGCTGCAGTCACTGGAGCATCCTGGCCCCATGCAAATCCATTTGGCTCGATTTATAATTCATCTCCAGCAGCATCGGGGAAAGTAATGTGGTTTAAATACTGACAGCCTGACTGCTCGCATGCTGGGAGTTTGGCTTCTTCCTAAAGCGTATCAATTATCTCCTCCATTTTCACCATTTCAAATGGCTCCCTCTGAAGACTTTTTTTTTAAATTGTGCTGCTGACTCTTAGCATGAGTTTCAAGTTTTTTTCGCTGATGTTTAAAAGGGCTTTGCCATTTCTTTAAAAAAAATCACTTTACTGACCTGGAGAGGATGTGGGGGGACATAAACCAAAGCTAAGGTTCATTTGAGGCTTCCCTAACAAAGCTTGATTGATGATGGGTCACCATTATCAGCTGGAGTTCTGTTTGCGAGGTGAGAATGTCTCTCCATGTAAAAGGAGCTCTCCTGTAACAACCTGTCTCACAAAGACAAAGGCACCTCAGGAGGCTTCCCATCAGATCTCCTCCAACACCCCACCTACAAGTCAATTGGACACGCTTGTTATCAACGCTTCCCCCCACGCCTATCAAAGCGCCCCCTGTAAATAACTTAAGGCCAGCTCATTCAAGGCCCTAGAAAAAAAAACCATCTACTCCACGCCTTTTGACCTTGTAAACCTCCAAAATGACCTCCTCTTGCGGTTGCACCCATCCAGGCAATGTCAACGCATGGAGGAGCACGACTGAGACCTGCAGACGGGCCTCCAGTGGCCTTGCTGACCTCATCTCAGTGGTCCCAGGTGGCTGCAGAGAGTCGCTGTTTACTGAAGCAACAACCATGTGCCCAGCCATGACCTAACAACCTCATAGCCCCACAGGCTCCCTCACCCCCACACATGCCAACCTGACTGCTAGGCTTGGATGCATCTGTGAAACCATGCACTAGTTGTGATGAGATTGATGGCCAGTGCCGTGTATATATAGAGAGAGCGGGTTCCAATCATCTCAATGCAATTACAAGAGCACAACATGCTAGTTTTGACTGAGCTCAGACTGGATGCCCGGTGGTGGTCTTTGAAGTACTTAAAAAGACACTAATAGGACGAGGAGGCAAGCCCAAGCACCTCCTGGGAAACAACAGGGGGATGAAAAAGTGCTTTCATGGCCCCCATCCCTTGTGGAAGGGAAGCTTGTGGCCGTGAAGTGAAGTGAAGTAAGGAGGGGGTTGGGGGAGAATCGGATCCAAAGAATAAGAAAAGGCTCGGCGTAGTTTGGTTGGGGGGGGGGGGGGGGGGGTTGTGCTGGGAAGGGGAGAGTAGGGAAGTTCCACACCTTGAAAGACATTTTCATTTAATGCCAGGCAAGAATGTCACGCACAAGCGACAGAACGCACTCAGATTAAAGCATGTCTGACAGGTACCCCACCCTCCAAACGGATTTGGGGACGTGCTTTTTTTTTTTTTTACTGTGCTCCACTCAGTACTGAGTTAAGGACATAGAGCCTTTGTGGCACAAAGAATGAGAGAAATTGTTTGATAGAAATTCTATGTACCTTACCATTGCTTTTGTTTGCTTTTTTTACAGCAGTGTATAATTAGGCTAGACAAGTAGTAGGTTGGACACATAGTCCAAACTGGCTTGACTTGCCAGAACCGTAAGTGAACTCTACCTTCATCTGTTGTATAATCCAATTACCCTGCACATCTTGTAGCATTAATAACTGGATGCAGGACTTAATAGTGAGCCTGGTTAAGTCAGTGGATAATAAGGAAATGAATGGTACAGTTTAAACTACAGACAACAAGAGCAGAGACCAATAACAACAACACAGTGATCCATGCCTAGATCTCCCACCATATTACAGTGTCTTACAGACAGCACTTTTCAATAAGGGGACTACACTACAAAATTAAACAAAAACAAGTCAGATTCAATTCAAACAGCTGCTGGGACGAGGGTTAGCAAAAGGGCACCAATGTCACCTTCAGCTACCATTCAACAACTGACTACCAGATACCAGCCAAGCAATAACACACAAAGGTGCTACTTCACATCTGTACTGAGGAGACCACAAGACCTCCAGCGTCTGTGTTTTTGGATTATGGCAACCTCAACTCATCCACTGCCATACAGTATATATGTATACCTTACAAACCAGACTTAACACCAACGCTATACTCACTTTCACACATAAGGATCATCTAGCAACTGCATTTGACATACTGGCTCCAAAACAGCAGTGAAGGGGGAAAGTTTAGCATTCATTTAGCAATAATGTGTTTCCACTTATGTGAATGCGCATGGCTTCCCAGGGTTCCGTTGCTTCCAGGTCAGTGAGTAGGAATATCAGGCCAACTCCATCTGTGTACTGCTGTGACAAACGACAGTTATTTTACGTAACCCTTTGCAGGAACTACCATAGAGATGATGCACATCTGGGTCAATTTTAAGTATACCTTTTAACAACAAAAACAAATAAATTCACCTTGGGTGGTTATGTTATGGATTCATTTCCAAATAAGGCATAACACAATAAAGTGCTAAGTTGATATTGATAATTAAAAATTCCAGTGATTATCATCTCTAACAAATAAACCCTATAATTACACCATAATTACATGGGCACCTGATATACTTTAGGTCATCCTTTTCATCTGAACAAGGTCTCAATAGAATGCATGCCTTCTAAGGAAGAAAGACCTCATCTCTTCTTCCTACTCGCAAATTGCTATGATTTCAAGGCCAGGAAGCTATGGGCACAAAACAAAAGTTCTAGAGTGCGTTGCCAAGTTTCCTGGCCTGACAACAACTTCTGTTTTTCTCTCTCTCTCTGTGTATGTGTGTGTGTGTGTGTGTGTGCTTTTTTTGTTTCTAGAGCACAAGCGCACTGTCTCTGTGGTAACATCTGCTGTTTTTATTACCTGCATGATGGAAGGGGGAAGCACACCGAAGAGATTAGCTAAATCAAATACCCAGATAGGACCCACCAAACCACAGAGACTTCCCCTGCGCTATCTCCAGCACGCTAAGCCAAGGGAGCTCCACAACACCCCCCTGCCCGCCCCCATCCCCCGTCCCACAAGACGGGACTGTGCAGCAAGGCGTGACTGGTCTAGGTCTCTGCACACATGACTACACAAAGCCGCGTGGAAATGCGTCTGGGCGCTCCAAGCGGCCCGGATCACATCCCTCAGCAGCACAGCCTCTGATTTCGATTGCCTCCGTCACCACCACCACCGCCACGGCACAATGACACCCCCTGTTCTCTGTCTGATAACAGAGTCACATTGCCCTAAAGCAACACTTTTCGTCACACTGTGTAGATGTCAAAATACATGTGTGTGTGTGTGTGTGTGTGTGTGTGCGTGTGTGTCTGTGTGTGTCTGTGACTTGTCACATAGCATTGGCATTCAAATACAAAAAAAAGGAACTGGAGTGAAATGAGAACTGACAAAGGCAACGTGTGCTAACGTGGAAGAGACAGAAGGATACAGCCTTTGTTTCTCTTCTTCACAGTCCAAATTCCCAATGAGAACAACAACTCTGCCATAGAGGAGCCGGCTGAAGAAGAGAGGAAACGGTGAGTGAAAACAAACACGAGCGCATCGTGTGGTTATCCGTGCACCTCCTCGCCTTCTCATCACAGCTGGAGTGTTAACACATCACTCACAGCTGTTGACAAGCAAATATGCCAGGAATGGCCACACGGTCGTAAAAACCTCCAAGTCAGATAAGTAAGGGAGGCCAAGGGAAAAACAATGGCTCAGGCAAACACTGCGACTTGGGGGGGGGGGGTTCTAACAATGCAGGTTTTCACTTGTCACAATAGCTAGTCCTTAGAAGTTGCTACCACAGTAATGGAGTTTCACTATTAGCTGTAACGAGGAACGAATGAGGTGTTGTCTATACTAGGAATACAGAACAGATAAGGTCCCAGAGAGCCCAGAGAGGAAGCTAACGCGCACAGAGAGGCTGAGACAATGCCAGACGAGGCCCAGATCTATGCACAAAACTTCACACAACAAAGCACATCCTCCCAAGCAGTAACTTTCATCATCAACTGTGTTGTTATCTTACTCATCTTTAAATTACTTATCTCACCAGTCACATTTTGGCCCCTGAAAGCTTTGTGTCTCTGATCATACAAGCTTTAAGAGTATTACCAAAAAAGTGATTCACAAGCAAAGCTTTGTGGCTGTGATTATTCTTCTTTCTAATTAGATCAAGATTATGGAGGTGGAACCAGGGGCAGGTTGCAATTAAACAAAGTATCGTTCTGTAAAAGAAGCCATTGTGTCAGGCGAATTAAAGTGAAAATCGTGAGCCGGTTGTTTGGCAACAGACAGATTTGTTTTTTAGCTTCTGGATTTTAGAATCTCACTCCTTACTGAAAAGCACTGTGGTTCTACCCCCACCACTTGTTTAGGCACCGCTGAGGCAGGGGCCACAGGTTCTAACCTTGTGGCCTGCTAAGCCACTGACGGACGGGACATTTCCATGACTATGGAACCACCAGATGATCAAATTCGAACGGCCCCCCAACCCCCACCAACTCCGTCTTCACAGTCCATTCACACCAACACAACCATCAGACGTGTGGAATGAATTCCACCCTGCACCACCCCCCTCCACACTTTCTAAAGTCCTTTACCCCCCCCCCACCCCCACCCCCCACTCTTTATCCCAGCAGGACATGCTTTAGGGATTCTCCTTGACTTTGACCATCTTGCTTATTTGCAATTCATCATCTCTCTTTCAGGGCTCCACAATGGCCCCACACTCTTTGCACATTGTCATTACAACGACACACACAAACCAAACACTTACTAACACTCTCTCTCTCACACACACACACACATATCCACACACAAACACGTATGCATGCATGCACACAAACAAGCTGTGTTTGCATCGTCTGACACAATTCTAGTTCTGATACACATGTCTGTGTATCCATCATTATATATCAAGCAATCAAGACACATCGCAACCTCTTTACTGAATCCTTGTCTTGTTGAATAAAACCTCTATTATAAACTTGATCATGACCAGAGCATAGTCATAATCTCCTCAGAAGAGTCATTGAAAGCCTCACAAACTTTCATAGACAGCAGGAAGATTAAAAGTCATGCTATAGAACACTAAATGCACATACGGGCGAAGCTAAAGATCTAACACAGAGTGGGAAAATCGCAGCTGCTCTGAAAAAAAACCTTTTATCTTGTCTCTTAACACCTCCTTTGAGAATGAGGGGCTATGGAGCCAAGAAGCCATTTGTTTCAAACAAGTGCTAGTGCACGCACACACAGAGGCTTTGATACAGGAAAACAGCCAACAGCCAGCAGTGGCATGAAAGAGGCAGATAAACAGATGAAAACAATGCACACAGAGAGACAGAGAGAGAGAGAGAGAGTGTATGTGTGGGAGTCTTACCTTTCAAGTGGCTCTGTGGTGCTTTCCAGGGCTGCGGAAGCTATAAGAGAAATCCAAATGTGGGTGAACGGCAGCTCTCGAGCTCCATGCTGGTGGGAGGCAGCAGTCCACAGTCCTCTCTCTCACACAACTCCTCTGCACACTGACTCTGACGAGAGAGGGAGGATGAGTTCAGGAACTGAGGGGAGAGAGGGGGTGTGCCTGTTAGGGATCTCTCTCTCTCTCTCTCTGTCTCTTTCTCTCTCTCTCACTGCACCCCTCCCTGCATGTCTTCTTCCTCTCTGTCTGCTTTCTCCTTCTTCAGTAGAGGGAGAGAAAAATATCTTGAAGAAGTGAACGCCAACAGGAATGTCCGCCCCTTTGCTCTGTGCACCAAGACCTCCTCCCCATCTGCCATCTAATTGCCTCAACACTCCCTAGTTGGAAGGAACTACGCTTTTGCACAAAAATCCTCCCAGTTACCCCTCCCAGTTTGCACACCTATGAGGAAGAGCCCTGCCCCCTGACACACACACATACATACACACACACTGCATGCAAGTTTCTAATGTCTAATACTTGCTACCAATAAAGATTAATTTAATTCAATCAAACCTATTGTACTGGTTTACATTATGTAAAATACCATAACATGTTGAGTTCCTACGTTTTGTAATGAAATCGCAGCAAGTAAAGGGTTAAATTTCACTCTGCAGGTAGTCAACTTATGCAAAAGCAGGGAGGAAAGCCACTCAAACAGGGCAGCAGTGTGTTTTTAAACACAGAATTTAGCGGCACTGCCTATTTGCAGCTTCCTGCGAAAAGCTCTAAAATAGGAACTGTGAATGGAGATGAGGCTGAAGCATTGTTGTCATAGCACCAGTGATGTCGGCGGAGACCTACGTCAATGATGACAGCCCTGGCCAGATTCATTTTGAGACGCGCAAAAAAAGCGAGTGAGAGAGGGAGAGAAAACAGAGAGGGAGAAAGGACACGAGACAGAGGGGCGTGCACCGAGTCTTCTTGCCTGGATTCCGTCGCTACGATCATGTGTTCCGCACAGGCAGCTTCGCATACATACCAATGCTAAAAAAAACCGCCCCGGGGCAAGAATGGGATTGCACTCTCCCTGATAACCAAGCAGCCTGCGCTATGTCTGAGACGGAGACCGGAGAAAAAGAGCGCGTTCCACTCTCCGCGTCTAGACTTTATGATTAAGGCAGCCCAAAATAAGACCATCGGTATGGCGGTTGCACTGGCTGCATCCCCGACAGCCTGCATCACTTGCCAAGGTTGTGACTCCAAAACGCTGTTGATTCAGTGGCTGATTTTCGCATGACGATAAAGGGTTTTGCGAGACTGCACAGGAGAGAGGAAGGACTAAAAGTTTATCGAGTTACTGTACTAGTACTGTCTGGTGATGGTAAATGCATTAGGCAACAGTTTTATTCAATTATTATTGGGGCGCATAAGCCGACCCTTATGCTTCCGTTCACAGCCCTCGAGCATGTTTGTGAATCTTTGTTTTGAGTGGAAGTGGAAGGAAATTGCATTCTAAACAGAACAGCATGTTATAAATCCAGTAAGTGGCAATGACGACTGTGTGTCTCTCCAAACCCGCAAATATTTCTGTAAGGAGACTCGAATGGGCTGCATTATATCAATTATCGTCACTTGCTTGATTTATTCGAGAGTAGTCAAACCACTCATCTCACTGGAGGACACAATAGTACAGCATTGGTGTTAACCAGTCTGGTGAACAATTTTACAGCATACACCCAGCAGATTAGCCTACTCCAAGCCTCCACTAACCTTTCCAAAGTTTCAGTCATCAGAGAGAACATCTCAGTAGGCCATCTTTACCCCCCACTAATCTCAATAGCAAACCCCACTCAACCCAGTGCCCTCAGTTCTACAGCTGTTCCACCACAGTTCAATAACCCGGTGTTATTGTAACATTACCCACCATCACTGACAGTGAGGTCAGAGTAAGGACAGAGGGTAAACACCACAGTCATGGAATGCAGGCTCTGAATGTTACACACCAAAGAACGGCTTCCCATGTGTCTCTGCGCTCCAAAATGACCAACTCCCTCTTGTTTGCTCTGGTCTTAAGGAAATCTCCTCTGCGCAAAATGCAATAAAGCCATCACCAGCTGAGCAAAGAGAATGCATTATCAATCTAATGCAGTGCCAGCTGGGAAAGCCAGTGTTCGTATTAGTCAGCACTCTTCTGTGGCCTGTTATTAAATTCAACATTCAGCCTGGCCTATGTGGCCCTCGAGTACCTCTCACTGGGGTGGTGGTAGGCTTTTCTGATGGAAAAGCCAGAATCGGCACCTGACCAAGATTTCAGTGGCGTATACAGCCAACCAGCTGTATATAGATACAGTGGATAAACATTGTCTTGTCGCCCTACATACTGTATCTGTTAAACCCTGTAGCATGTTTACAGAAATCCCCAAGCCTAAACAATGTGTATCCCACTTCCTCTTAGCTTCCCCATAATATGGAAAAGTGTGGTGGGATTGGTTGGGGTAGGTGGGTGGGGATGGGTGTTTCATATGTCAATGTCACAGAGGTTAAACTGTTGGGAGTTGGGCGATTTACAGTGTCTTCTCTCCTCTCTCCAAATGCCATGTCCGTCTCCATTTACATGATGATTTGAAACTGCTGCTGCCACTTCCCCGTCCCCACCCCTTCTTTGACAAACAAGCCTAATTACCCAGAGATGCTTTTGTGCAAGCTTGAAGTGCCCCCCCCCCCCCCCCACACACACACACCTCCACCCACTGCAATTTGACCTGATATCGCTGCTCCATCTGTATGCACAATACCGTGCATGAGCATACGGCAAACACAGCGAGCTCTCCTCTCCATATCGCCGCACAAAAGAACGGAGGAAATAGGTGGCTCCAGTTCTCTCTCCTTTTGTGCGCTATAGATGGCAAGCGGAGAAAAACATGCAGGCATGGCGTGGAGAGATGAAAGCCACAGTGGTGGCCGGAGATCATTAGTCTGGAGCATCGGAGGTCTCTCTCTCTCTCCCTCTCCGCATCGTGGGCCTCTCCAAAGTCTACATCAAACAACCTGTGTAGCTGGTGTACGCAGGCGCTCAGAATGTCCACATAAAAGAGGAAGGAGGGTATCTTGATAGTTGTAAGGTTGTGGTGTGTGTGTCTTTGTTGTAGCACTGCCAGTGGAATCTAAAAGATTCTGGAACCTTCACTAGCAGATGATTCTCATCTATATATATGATAATAACACTTGATATCGGCAATATTATTGTGGCGGCTGAGATTTCTTGTGAATCTCACCCTTTTGTGATCAACTATTTATTAGGCGATGAGAGATTTCAGTAAGAGAAAACGAATGTGTATTAAGGATGTGTTCTAGTATAATTCACCTTCTTTTGGCGGTCTTAGTGATATAGGCACATATTCAGTCTTTAAGCACTAAATAAGGTATTCTAGACTGTTTCTGTGTTCTAGAAAAGGCCTTGAGAAGGCCATCCGTTCTTGTCTACAAAATGTATGTTAATACAGGAGTCCCCAAGACACACTGACATTGATTCAGGATTCAAAAATCTCAAGGGCCATAACTGTAGATCTTTGCAGAAACAGTATTCAGGGGCATCACTGTGTTTAGGATATGAGTATTTTATCATGCCTGTGTTTTCAGATTTTACTGCTCCAGAAGAGTCCATGAGTCACTTGTTTTCTCCTGTGGTTTTGTCATGAAGTT
The DNA here is from genome assembly GCF_046254945.1 of Alosa pseudoharengus. NCBI lineage: Eukaryota > Metazoa > Chordata > Actinopteri > Clupeiformes > Clupeidae > Alosa > Alosa pseudoharengus. Next base: position 19,904,505 of record NW_027468598.1, on the reverse strand, counting down.
TCCTTTTTTGATTGAGGCGCTCAAAAAACACACTCACCATTCCTGAGGGCCACTATGCTCTTTATATCCAAACTGCAATTTCAAAATCATGGAACACAGCCAAGAAACCACCAGCATCACACACTCACACTCGCTCCCACACATATACAAAGCCATTTTGAACCTGTACCACCTAAAACCTAAAACTAGTCTTTGCCTCAGCAACTTAGAGCACTTAATCATCTATAATTTATCTTTAACAGAAGGCTCTGGAAACCTTGTGAATGCAAAGACCACCACTTGTCGCTTTTCTCTCACAGCATAAAATCGCGTTAGCTTGCCACTCACAGCTGGACCCTCACATGCATTTATCCTCTCTACATGTACTCTCTACTCCTCCGTTGAATATGCACCTGGACGCTACAGGGTAAAAAAATGGCAGGCCGTGGAACAACGTCCACTACGAGTGTGTGAAATCCTTTCAGGGACAGCATCGAGCTTGAGGTAACTGGATCTCCATCTTTGAAAAATTCACTGTCCCCTGGAATTTCCCCCCTCCCCAACCTTTAAAAGGAGACTTTGATGCCAAAGGCAGCATGCACTTAACATTCATTAGCGCTCTTAATCTCGACATCATCTATTCTGCTTCTCACACATAACTTTTTAATCATATTTCTCATGTCATAATAATGGTGATTAAGTGTGTCATGAAACATTACTTCCTGGAAAAGGAAAATCATTCGCTCACAGCACACAGACAGCCCATCTGAGCTATGCGGACCGCTGTGTCAGAGTGAACAGAGCCAAAAGACGCAGTGTAACAGTTAAGTGGGTCATTCTTCTGCCCCAAGTTATCTGGGACAAGCTGCCCAGAACACGAGTTTGAAATCCAACTCTGTGCTATTTAGACACAGCCGTAGAATGAAAGATTTATCAAAAGTGCACTAAGGGAGCAAGCTCTCATGGCACCTGCTTCCGGATATGATTTTTCACATGTTTGAATCATCAGTCGTGACAATATGGAGACTGAGAGTCTCAATGTGCAAATTATTCATGCCATCATCCTCTTTAAGGAGAGCTGGTTTCTGTAAAGATGATACAGGCCCACAGGCTATGGCCTATATTACACTGAGTTCAGTTTGTGAAGGGTTAAAGGCGGCGATGAATCATCAGGACCTGGGGTTTGGCCACCTCCCTCCATTAAAAATTGCTTTCGGGCAAGATAACGCCCCTGCAGAGATGGGATGATATGGAGACATATCATCATACCAGTAACCAAAATTATTTTTTTGCATTACCATAGTATTGCTGAAATACAGTGGTGATAGTGTACTGTATTATAGTGATAATATATTAATAATAAATATATATGAAAAAAAAGATACAACTGAAATACACAAAATCATTAATACTACTTTGAGGAATTGTAAGCACAACCACACATGCAGTCCTGATGTTACCTTTACTGTTTGCTCTAATTGTTCAGCTTAAACATAGACACAATTTATTGATGATAATTGGCATGAATCAAATGAAATTGAATTCTTATCGTTATTATGCTACATGGCACTATGGCACGAATCAAATGAAATTGAATTCTTATCGTTATTATGCTACATTATAATCTGTAATTGTGTCATGCCTGCACACCTGATTAAAAATAGTTGAAAAACAACAGCCCTTGTCTGTTGGAGTCCACACAAATCTGCCTAGGAGCCAGCAGTATACGGCTTAATGACAAACTCAGCAGTAATCAAAGTAATATCACACCATCATGTACTTGTCTCATATGCTTGCGGGGAAATCCCCCCACGCCATAAAAACAAATAACCTCATTACGTAACGTGTATTTTGTTAAGGGGAGCGCAACAATGATTAAATAAACCAACTTGTGGGACAGCAAGTCAGCACAGATACAGTACACTTTGTTCGGCATGGCAGTGAGAGAAGAAGGAATGCCTTGTTCTCTATGGCAGACTAGATCATTCTCACAAGACAAACCTGGCTATCAGCCATTCGAGTGTGGAGACCAGGGTCTGGGAGAAGTATGCTCTTTCTCATGTAAAGAAAAGTCAAAATGACCAAATGATCTTACGTAACTTACATAGTTTTTTTTTTATTGTTCCCTGCTAGTACTAGATCTATAAATCTAGCAGTGTTAACAGTTATAGCATTTGCTGTATGCTGTAGATACAAGCCTAATGATAATGATAAATTGACCACACATTAAGAATGATATTATACTAAAACAGTATTAACTTACTGAACAAAAGCCTATCCCTGTGAATTCAAATGTTAAACACCAAAGACAATTAAGGAAAAGATAAAACAAAATCTACAGTCTATGAGACATAAATGGAGGTTTGATGAATGGCAAAAACAATCTCCCTTTCATCAGGAATGTTTCAAACTGATCAAACAACAGTAATTAAAGAAAAACAAGCACCAAAGCCTAACTTCAGCAAGACCATGGAACAAACAAATCCAGAGATCTCGATCTACTTAAAAATCAACACTGCCATGGAGCTCTTGAAGCTCTAGAGAAGTGGATACATTTTGATTTTGTTAAAGAGGGAGGCAACGAAATACAAGCCTCTGCAAAACAGTACACCATTTACAGCGTCCCATCTGAGAACTGAATGCAGCATTATGTGAACGTGGGTTAAAAAAATGAATAATTCACATTGGGCACTTAAAAGATTCAAAATATGCGCATTTCGAACCATCGTCTGAGCCTCAAATGACAAGGTTCTTTTTTATAACGGACAAACTTAGAAACACAAGTCAAGCACTGTACAAACAGTCCCGGCAATTACCATTTGAATCTGCTTGCATCGCTTCATGCTCGGCTGGGACAGTTTTGAAGATATGCGCCCACCTCAACCAGCCCCCCCCCCCCCAACTACCATGGCGAAGCAAGCAACGAGATACCATCTGTCAGCCACCTGATTAGGGTGGACCGTGAGGTCATGGGCCGAGGTTCCTCTGAGGTTATCATCAGCCAGAAGCCCGTAGAGGCCCAACCAGATCCAAACAGGGGTGAGAGACAGAAACCGAGACCCGGGAGAGACCCTCACTCTCTTCCATCCAAGAGGAACACAGATGATATCAGCTTTCCAACCTCTGAGACACACTACATCTGCTTGCAAAAGCCCCTAGCAAGAAAAAAAGCAACAAAAAAACAAAACACTGGAGATGGTTCTATGAAGACATGTCTGAGTGTTGGCTTCGGATAGACTGCCAGACAAGGGCTATGCTCAGCATTCTCGGGCCAGCGTTAAGAAATCAATAGAGCCAGCTGAGGCTTTCACACACAGAGAAGTAAAGTTGAGGGCTCCAGGCAGGATAATGTGGGAATCTGGCAAACCAGTTTGGTTTGGTTTTCCAAAGCTGATCACTGCTTTGTAATGGCATATCCTGCTTTATCTTCACAATCTATCATTACACCGAGAACAAGAAAATATATGTATTTTGTAAAAAGCATACAACTCGAGGGGTTCTATTTAAAGGTCAATACACCCTTTTTCAAGATCAGCATATGATGAAGTCTTCATGTTATTTTCTTTCTTAGAGGACATATGCGATTACATAATTCTAGACTTGACCAAAGACTGGTGATAGGATCCAGGCTTTAATAATGTTTCAGAGAGGGATGATCATTCCCATCATAAATTTCTTAACCATTATACCATCTGAGGGATGACCTCTCAGATCCAGCTATCTGAGACACCAAAGCTCTGTTTCAAATCTATGCCCCTCTGACAGGGGATTACCCCTGACCAGGACATTACCTGGGAACTGTCCATTCACATCGTATCTAATGATGATGACACAAAATACCATGGAATATATGGTCACAGGCACAAACATGGGAAAAAAACAGGAATGCCACTACCAAAAAGGACCAGCTGACCTTTATGTATTTCAAAAGGTCTGAAAGTAAAGAAAATAGGGTCTTTCCCGTGTAATAGCCTATATGGGGGTATATTTGGATCATTTAAGCATGAAGTAGCCTACAGTACAAGCATCTACTTATATAATTTTTGCACATATATGCCACTTTAAAGAATGAATTAGTCGATTTAATGATCAACACTTGTTCATCATAGCCTATACCCAACAAACCAGATGCTGACTCTAGCCCATGACTAGTCTGCTAGACGTGCACAACACAGTAGGCTAGGAGAACTAGAAAATGAATTAATTACCATCAGTGGAAATAATGGCAATAACAGGAGACTATGATGAGCAATCAATCAGCTAGTCTTAAACGTATGATGGCTATACTGAATGAATGTTAATATTATTATTCCGTCAACAATACGGACAGAAGGTGTAAAAATGAAAGCATCGCCGTACTCGGACCTGACAGATGACACGTGAATGATAAACTGGACAGCTCTAGAGATGGACAATCAATACGAATGTCGAATAGTAGCCTATGTCACATCTTCAGATAAGTTCGACATAGCCTAATTTTACTGTGCAAGTGGCAAAACAGAAGACATTTCTTACAAAACATGGGTTCAGTCTACATAGCTAGATAAAAAATGTAACCAATATAAAAGAGATGTTGGATGCAAGCAACGACAAAATAGGATGCTGTCATATCTAATAGTATATAAATAATAGATGAACATTGCGAACTAATAAACATAGTGTGGAATGAGACTACATTGCATCAAGACATGCAGATTGTGTATCCAACTTACGATTGTAGGCTACATGACGGTCACGGACATTCCACACGGTCACTAGGACCCGGGGGAGACGTTTTGTCGCGTCTAATCAAGCTAATTCATTCGCACATGATGTCTCTAAACCCCAATATTTGATCGATTCATGAAACGCACCTGTCATTTGTGGTGATCAGTTTCTTTCGCGGCCAACCTGTTCATAAGCAATGTCCTGTTACACTCCCGAACATGATACCCTCTGCATTGCTGGCACTACACACAGCTCATGCATAGGCGCTACCATGTTGTTTCTAGACTGCTGTGAAGGGAGGTGCGCGCAGCCCTTGGAGACGGAGCGCGAGTGGATCGCCAGAGTGCCACTAACTTAACGCACGAGCCAATCCGAGCCTTCACACTTGTAGACACTTTTGTAACTAGGAGAAAAGCCAAAACCGATGCTGCTAGATATAAACCTACTATTGCCTCTCATCCTCTCTCATTCATGTATGTCACGTAGCCTACATGAAGGTGACACTGAATTGAAAATAATTTGGTGACGACAGGGCATGATAATCAAATGGGGCAACATAGGTTACTGTGATATATATGTGAATGATATTTGCTAGGTCACCTGCATCTAATGATCTGAATTTGTATTTAGACTTAAATGCCGGAAATTACTATGATGTTTTCTCTTGGTGCATCAAGGTGATCTGATGTAGCCCATCTTCAAACAGATCGTGTACACGGCATGTAGAGGGATACCATACGTTATGGCACGTTTAGCATTACAGACAATGTAGGCCGACTTTAAACGCAAAATCTATCAGAAAATAAATCAGATACAGGCAAGTATGCAACCTGTCCAAATGGCATCCTCCCTTGATTTCATAGGTCAATTTCCATAGTAAACTCTAACATAGCGCCCTCTACCGCAATAAATTAGGCACATAACAGCTTCTCAAGGTTACACCCAGCTTGATGTGCATCTGTTATCAACTATCTGTTATTTACATTGATGCAAGACCTCTAGATTGTAGATATAACGTTGAAAATGACTGAGCAAAGACAAGACTGATACAAAAATAGTTTACTAAAAACAAAGATGAAAAGTACTGTGCAACACAGCTTCATGTTTACCTTACTGGTCGATAAAAATGTCATAGCTCCTCAGGTCAAAACCAGAAAAAAAGAAAAACACAAATGGTTCACACACTCTCCAGAAGGGTTTACAGCAATCTCCTGCTCTGACATACAAAGGTACAGTCCAAACAAAAAGCTATTTCAAGGTATACAAAACGATTGAGCAGTGCATTTGTATGTACAAAGTTATTCTTCATTCTTTTAGACAATACTCGAGCTCACATAACAGACTCAGCACAGAGGTTCCAAGGACAGGTGAACTCACATTCCCTACTTCATGTCAGTGATGTTAACTTAGTGTTCCTTGGGCTGGAGGGAATTTTGGGTAATCTAAAGTTGTAACCTCTGGTGATTACTGGTGAATTATATCTGAAATGTTGGCACTGATTTCCTCTCTGTTGTCACGGAGTACCTCTCCCAAAAACTCCCTCTTTTCCCCACACATTTCAAACTCACATGTAGTTCAATGTCCCAACAGTTCAACTTTTAAGCTTAGGCTCGGGATGCTAGTCAAACCCTTCATGGCGGTTCATGAACCGTCCTGGTGGACCCCCAGGCCCTGGCCTGTCCCGTCCCCAGCCTCGGCCGCCCCTCCCCCTATGTGGGGGCTGGTCCCTGAACCAGCCTGGTTCCCTGTGCCATGGTGGTGGTGGTGGTGGTGGACCTTCCCAGTCGTCCACATCCTCAGGTCCCATGGGCGGCCCGTGAGGAGGTGGGAAGTCGTCCATGGGACCCGGGGGGAAATCATCCGGGGGTGGGAGGAAGTCGTCTCTCGGGGGATGGGGCATTGGCATTCGGAACCGGCCCGGTGGAGGCTCCCGGTACATCATGGGGTTCGGGCCCCGGGGCATCATCGGAGGGGGCATGGGAGGCATGTTTGGGGGTGGCATGTCAGGCGGGAAGTGGGGCATGAATGGGGGTGGGGGTCCTGGAGGGCGCTGCAAGGGGATCATGCCAGGCCTGGCCCCGAGGAGGCCTCCTGTTGGTGGGGGACTCATGGACTGACCTCCTGGTGCATCGGACGGAGCATTCTCTGGAACCATCTGGTCTTTCTTTGGCTCCTCTGCAGAGGTACCTGGTACTACTGACACTAGGTGACAGGGGGAGGGGGTAAATGCACAGCAACATGGTGAAGCTATACGAAATGGCATTAATTAATAAAAAAAAAAATAACAGGAAAGATTGAACATTAGCAGGTGCATACATACATACATACATACATACAAGTATAAAGAATCTAAATGCAAAAATACTGAATTATTCAGCTACCTCTGACTCTGATAAAAATAGAAAGAAAAAACAACAAAACACCTGGCTGAAGTACTTACTTGGTGGCATGTTGATGGGAGGGCCAGTTGGTGGGGGTCCAGTTGGTGGAGGGCCAGTAGCAGGCAAGGCACCAGGTGGAGGGAATCCTGAATCAAACAAATGGTAAGGATCATCACAACATGTTGAAACATACAGTATACAATATACTCAGAGCAATAGAGCATGCTGCAGGGTAGAAACAATTCTTTCTTACTGGAAATTTACATCGCAAGCAAGACATAAGCAAGAATGAAACGTAAACACTGCCTCCAACTCTAATGTGTTACAATGTGTTCCATGCGCTTATTTATGTGTATGCTTCACACACACACACACGCACTCTAAAAATACGCTTTCCTCTACTTTTAATGGTTGTAATACGCATGTCAAGCTCTGCCAGTGTTAACCGATACATTGATTCTTCTGGAATTTTATTGCTAACAATAGCCAGACGTCAGTGTAAATTCCCAATCAGTTAATATGTGAAGCACCAAGTGGCAGTGTCTTACCTGGGGGAATCTTGGTGGGATCAAAACCTGGGGGTAGGAAGGGTGGAAGTGGCCCTCCAGGCATCATGGCTGGAGGTGGGAGCCCCATTGGAGGGGGGAAGGCAGGATTAGCAGCAGACGCCACTGACTGGGTAGGAGGCACCTAACACAAAACACAAGCACAAGAAGCACTTTTCAAAACACAGGCTTCAACAACACACAAACAGTTTCTCAGGGCTTCTTTCCCATGGGTTCCTCATGAGCACAGATGCTGCGCTATGCTGTGAACCACAAATGGAATTAGAGCTAGTAATCAATTCCAGTCTCGGATAAGGTGACTGAAGTGATGTGAATGAATGTGACACGCTGTCATGGAGGAGAGAAAATGTGTGTAAGCCCACCCAATCATCTACAGAGACTGAGTTTGCACACAAACACAGCAGACACACACAGTACCATTATACCACTTTGGTCTGACAGGGACCATTATATTCTTTGATATTAGTTGGCACAACAAATACAACCCCGAAACAGAAAAAGTTGGGACGTGTAAAATGTGAATAAAAACAGATTGTAATAATCTGCAAATCTCTTAAACTCATATTTAATTTCAAAAAGGACACAGACAACATATCAAATGTGGAAAATGACAAAATGCTGGAAAAGTTGTGTAATGATAACAAAAAATGCTGGAAAAGTTGTGTAATGATAAAGAAAACAAAAGGAGTAATGTTTCACAACTAATTAGGGTAACTGGCAACACAATTGGGTATGAAAAAGAGCATCCCAGAGAGACAGGGTCTCTTAGAAGTAAATATGTAGGGGTATTCATCACTCTGTGTAAACCTGTGTGCACAAATGATGAAACAATGTCATTTTAATCCTTCTTAACATGAAATTGTGAAGTATTTGGGGAGTTCAGCATCTACAGGACATAATAGTGTTAAAACATTCAGAGAATTGAGAGAAATCTTTGCAAACAAGGGAAAGAGCTGAAAAACAAATTGGATGGCTGTGGTCTTTTGGACCTCAGATGGCACTGCATCAACACCAGACCTGTTTACAGACCTGTCATTGTATGGGCTTAGGAAAACCCTCTGATAACCACTATCTATGTGCACAGATTGATGCTCAATTCAAAAACTGCAGCCAAAATTGTAACAGCCAAAACTGTATTGAGACATGATACAGAAAAAAACACTGTCTTATCTGGGCCTAAAATGGACTGAGGTAACATGGGGAAAGGTCCTGTGGATAGACCAATTAAAATTTGGACCATTTTTTTTTTTTTTGGAAATCATGGACTCATCTGGGCTAAACAGAAGAGGGCCTATCCAAGTATCCAACCTATCCAACTTGTTTTAGTGCTCAGATTGAAACCCAACATATATGTCGGTGTGGAAGAGCATTAGTGCCTACAGCATGGGCATCTTGCACATTTGGCAAAGCACAATCAATTTTGAATGATATATACAGGTTTTGAGCAACATATACTGCCATCCAGGCAATGTTTTTTTCCAGGGAAGACCTTGAATATTTCAGGAAAACAATGCCAAAATGAATTCTGCACATATGTAAACATTATTTCTCCCTACAGGAAGAGTCCAGGTATTAAAATAGCCTGTCTGCAGTCCAGATTTGTCAAATTAGGTGCATAATGGAATGAAAAACATGACTAAGAATACCCCATACTGTTGAGCAACTGAAATCCTATATTGGGGAGTAATGGGACAACATTTCATTCTTAAAACTCTAGCAACTGGTTTCCTCAGTTCTTAAACATTTACAGAACTTTGTTAAATAAAGAGGTGAAGCTGCACAGTGGTAAACTTTTTTGAAACATGTTGCTGGCATCAAATTCAAAATTAACATATATTTCCATGAAATAATCAAAAATTTCATTTTTTTGATATGATGTCTGTTCTTTTTGGTGTTAAATATGTGGTTACGAGACTTGTATATTATCACATTCTGTTTTTATTTCCATTTTACTCTACGTCCCAACTTTTTCTGATTTGGGGTTGTATGTCCATCATTCTTAGTTAGGGAAAGTTAGGCTTTTTTTTCGCCAATCTGCAAAAAAAATTCTTACCAATAGCTTTTTTTACTATGTGTTCCTATAGGTGTCTAGTAACACCTCCCAATTTATCCACGGCCAAATCCTCGGGGAAACACCTGGAGAGCCCATCAAGTTTGGGGTGCCCAGAGAGACTGGGCGAAAATAATGAAAACATTTTGTTGACCAATATTAGCTTTTGAGATGTCTAACTAGGGGGTTTTAGGGGTGCTGAATCTATCCCAGCCATACATTTTGAGTAAAAATTACTCCAAGTCCATAAAAAATCCATAACAAGTGGTTTTATTGAACAATTACAAAACAAAACTTTCTTAATCAGTTTAAAATTTAACAAACCTCATCCCTCAACTCCCCCGCACTTTCTCACTCCTGTTATCTTCTGGCTGGTTGATGTTCTGGCAAGAGTTACCATGACAGTTCCAACAAGCAGAAATACACTTGACTCCTTGTTTTTTACAGAAGCACCTGAGAGTGTCACAGACGCCTGCACAGTTGCAGCTGACAAACTTCAGAAGGTAGTCTGGTGCAATGGGATCTGGTGTGACTGGTGCATAATCATGTTCTCTTTGTTTCTATCCACATTCAAGGACATCTAGTGATGGATTTTGTAGCAGTAGCCAATCTCTGGTCTGGAGATATGCCCGCAGAGTGCTATGCTGCACCTCCTGTAGTCGGAGGTAGTTTCTAAGGCTTGACACTAGTTATGTTGTCCTCATGAGTTTTACATGTTGCTCACTGTCCACCCTCAACGTTGGACACTCTTTTCTCTCTCTATCTATCTCTCTCTCTCACACACACACACATCTATGCACATTGACTCTCTCACAAACACATTCACAACCACCCACCCACCCACACCCACATCTATGCACATTGACTCTCTCACAAACACATTCACAACCACCCACCAACCCACACCCACACAAACACATATGCACACACTTACAAATAAAGTTCACACCTTCACTGATACGGTCTCTCTCTCTCACACACACGCACAAATACACACACATGCAAAATGTCCTCTCACACATACACCATGTTGAGACAAAACTATCTGTGATTATAGTACCAGTGTATTACATGCAAAGTGTGTGTGTGTGTGTGTGAGAGAAAGAGCGAGTCCAATGCGGCGTGGACGGTGATCAACAAAATGTAAAACTCATGAGGATTAACGGAGTTAATATTTTTGTAAATATGTTATTATATCTTTTCATGGGACAACACTGAAGAGATGACGCTTTTCTAGAATGTAAAGTAGTCGTTGTACAGCTTGTATAACAGTGTAAATTTACTATCCCCTCAAAATAACACAACAAGCAGCCATTAATGTCTAAACCGCTTGTGAGTACACCCCTGAAGTGAAAGTGTCCAAATTGGGCCCAATTAGCCATTTTCCCTCCCCGGTGTCATGTGACTCGTTAGTGTTACAAGTTCTCAGGTGTGAATGGGGAGCAGGTGTGTTAAATGTGGTGTTATCGCTCTCTCACACGCTCATACTGGTCACTGGAAATTCAACATGGCACCTCATGGCAAAGAACTCTCTGAGGTTCTGAAAAAAATAATTGTTGCTCTACATAAAGATGGCTAGGATATAGGAAGATTGCCAACACCCTGAAGCTGAGCTGCAGCACGGTGGCCAAGACCATACAGCGGTTTAACAGGACAGGTTCCACTCAGAACAGGCCTCGCCATGCCCGACCAAAGAAGTTGAGTGCACATGCTCAGCGTCATATCCAGATGTTGTCTTTGGAAAATAGACGTATGAGCGATGCCAGCATTGCTGCAGAGGTTGAAGGGGTGGGGGTCAGCCTGTCAGTGCTCAGATCATACACCGCACACTGCATCAAATTGGTCTGCATGGCTGTCGTCCCAGAAGGAAGCCTCTTCTAAAGATAATGCACAAGAAAGCCCGCAAACAGTTTGCTGAAGACAAGGAGACCAAGGACATGGATAACTGTAACCATGTCCTGTGGTCTGATGAGACCAAGATAAACTTATTTGATTCAGATGGTGTCAAGTGTGCGTGGCGGGAACCAGGTGAGGAGTACAAAGACAAGTGTGTCTTGCCTACAGTCAAGAATGATGGTGGGAGTGTCATGGTCTGGGGCTGCATTAGTGCTGCACTGGGGAGCTACAGTTCATTGAGGGAACCATGAATGCCAACATGTACTGTGACATACTGAAGCAGAACATGATCCCCTCCCTCGGAAACTGGGCCGTAGGGCAGTATTCCAGAATGATAACGACCCCAAACACACCTCCAAGATGACCACTGCCTCGCTAAAGAAGCTGAGGGTAAAGGTGATGGACTGGCCAAGCATTATTCCAGACCTAAACCCTATTGAGCATCTGCGGGGCATCCTCAAATGGAAGGTGGAGGAGTGCAAGGTCTCGAACATCCACCAGCTCCATGATGTCACCATGGAGTGGAAGAGGATTCCAGTGGCAACCTGTGAAGCTCTGGTGAATTCCATGGCCAAGAGGGTTAAGGCACTGCTGGAAAATAATGGTGGCCACACAAAATATTAACACTTTAGGCACAATTTGGACATTTTCACTTAGGGGTGTACTCACTTTTGGTGCCAGCGGTTTAGACATTAATGGTTGAGTTATTTTGAGGGGACAGCACATGTACACTGTTATACAAGCTGTACACTCACTACTTTACATTGTAGCAAAGTGTTATTTCTTCAGTGTTGTCCCATGAAAAGATATAATAAAATATTTACAAAAATATTAACTCAGTTAATCCTCATGAGTTTTACATTTTGTTGATCACCATCCACTCTCCGCATTGGACTCTCTCTCTCTCTCTCTCTCTCTCTCTCACACACACACACACACACACACATACTTTGTGTGTAACACACTGGTACTATAATCACAGATAGTTTTGTCTCAACATGGTGTGTATGAGAAAGGACATTTTGTAAGTGTGTGCATATGTGTTTGTGTGGGTGGGTGGTTGGTTGTGAATGTGTTTGTGAGAGAGTCAATGTGCATAAATGTGTGTGTGTGTGTGAGAGAGAGAGATAGATAGAGAGAGAAAAGAGTGTCCAACGTTGAGGGTGGACAGTGAGCAACATGAAAAACTCATGAGGACAACATAACTAGTGTCAAGCCTTAGAAACTACCTCCGACTACAGGAGGTGCAGCATAGCACTCTCTGCGGGCATATCTCCAGACCAGAGATTGGCTACTGCTACAAAATCCATCACTAGATGTCCTTGAGTGTGGATAGAAACAAGGAGAACATGATTATGCACCAGTCACACCAGATCCTATTGCACCAGACTACCTTCTGAAGTTTGTCAGCTACAACTGTGCAGGCGTCTGTGACACTCTCAGGTGCTTCTGTAAAAAGCAATGAGTCAAGTGTATTTCTGCTTGTTGGAACTGTCATGGTAACATTTGCCAGAACATCAACCAGCCAGAAAATAACAGGAGTGAGGAAGTGCAGGGGAGTTGAGGGATGAGGTTTGTTAAATTTTAAACTGATTAAGAAAGTTTTGTTTTGTAATTGTTCAATAAAACCACTTGTTATGGATTTTTTATGGACTTGGAGTAATTTTTACTCAAAACTTATGGCTGGGATAGATTCAGCACCCCTAAAAACCCCTAGTTAGACATCTCAAAAGCTAATATTTGTCAACAAAATGTTTTCATTATTTTCGCCCAGTCCCTCTGGGCACCCCAAACTTGATGGGCTCTCCAGGTGTTTCCCCGAGGATTTGGCCGTGGATAAATTAAGAGGTGTTACTAGACACCTATAGGAACACATAGTAAAAAAAGCTATTGGTAAGAATTTTTTTTGCAGATTGGCGGAAAAAAAGCCTAACTTTCCCTAACTATCTAGTGTACCAACGATGTGCTTAAAGCATGCAAAAGCAAAGCCATCACCTGGTGCTCCTAGGCTACTCATATTAAATTTAAACATCTGCTCATCTGACACACATGCATGTAAGTATGCACACAGACTTTCAACCCCATTACCTACATTTGTTTAATGAAAATCATTCCTTATTGAGTCTTTAAATCCCAACTGCCAATGCTTAAACACACATGGTCAGTCACACTGGATTCCTTCCCTAAATGTAACATTTGCAAACATTGCTGGAAAAATACTCATCAACGCTTCCTAGTAGTTAGGTGCTAAGACCTTAGATAAGATAAAGGGTTAACCTGTTTTTATTATTATTAAGCACTTAAGAGGTAGTGCAAACATGTTCTACTCCACCATGTTCATATCCACCAATTTCCATGTATTGGCTTTTGCCTTTCAAGCCCTTTACTGTATTTCTCAAAGAGTGGGAATCCTGTATACACTGATGGCTCATATATGAATAATTACTGAGTGAATAAGGGGCAGATCAGTTGTCCTTACATGACTTTCAATGATAATGTAATGTGTGGGCAACTGTTTAAGACAAGGGTTCCCAACCTTTTTTGGAGTGTGGCCCTATTTCTGTCACAAAACATTGGCGACCCCAATTATTCACAACATGTTGTGAGAGAGAGCGCATCTCATCTCTGCTGTAACATCCAGTTAAGAGCGGTATTTCCCCAGATGTCCTAGCAAGCTAATTTGCTTGTTTGACTAACTCGCCCGGTTATTTTGGTAATTTGTTTGGAACATTTATCAAGCATTATTACCCATGATGATCTCAAGCGGGATGTCTAAGTTCACTTTTACATAGCTAGATTGTAATGAAGGATCCAATTAGTTACTTAACTTGGATATAATGGGGGTTTTCATATTTTTGTTTATTTAATGTATACATTTTTATGTAATGTACTGGTCAATTGTAAGATACCCAATGTCTCAGTCGACCCCATTTGAATTTCAGGCGACCCCACATGGGGTTCTGACACTAAGGTTGGGAAACAATGATTTAAGAGTTGATTTTATCATTCATGTAGGGATTTAGTTTGGTCTCTCTAATTCAATAAAGTATGTCTGTTCTGTAATGTAGAGGTTTTTTAACAATTTTAGCTTATTATTACTTGAATTCCAAACTGTAAATGAATTTCATGTGTTCTACAACAATGTCTCACATGAAAGGCTGTGCCAACATACCACAGAGAGATATGCAAAGTGACCAGTGCTTCAGTTACTTTAAAGTCACTGATCAGAAACCTCTTTTGCATTTATGTTGACTACACTACATTATCACTTGCATAGTCACGTGGCATCTTTGACTCTGTAGCCTACTTCACTTGGCATTTGAAACAAATAAAAATTATTAAAGGAATGAGTCTCTAAAATGTAGAGCATTATACTAGTATGAATATTTAACGGAATTCTTCACATTTTGGTTAATCTGTCATCATTATTCCTATCACTGAGTCTCTTAGTAACAATCATACAAATATGACTATCCTATAAAATCTGTTTTTAAGATGAGTGTGCCGTTTATTACTAAGGTGTTGAATGTAGAACCAGGTTTGAGTATGAATCTGTAGTCCACATAATACTGAAAATACAGGCATGGTAGCAGTTGTATGTAGAGGGAATTACATTATATCCTTATGTATGAGTAGGTGATGTAATTCACAGGTGCATACTGATCTATAATATATAATCATCTAAACTAATAAAACAGAATGACTCAAGAAAGACTATACCATGTCTTGAATCACTCTTGAATTTATAGACGCATATAAAGTGTGTGTACCTCAAATTCCACATACATTTTTACAATGACATTTCCATATGAGTAATACAATATCTCTACAAGTCCTGGTCAAATGTTCACATCTCTCATGAAACTGTCAAAGGAGTTTAACAAACTATATACGATTCATCTAAAGTAGTGAGAATACTGAGGAATTTATAAACATTAAACAGCCAGGATGGCGGTTAATGCTAAGCAGACAATAATGATTGCTAAATGCCTTGCGATTGCAAGCTTCTCCAATACAGTATGAAAGTTTCTGATTATTATGTGCACAGCACTAATATTAAAAAATAATTTGATGATAAAGGAAAATCTGTTCCAAAGCAAAAGCAAGCTTAGTTTAACATGGTAAATACAAGTATGTGAGTGCTATCTCATACATGCCCAGAGTGACAGTTGAAAGGCACAACACACAAGATTGTACAAGGGGACACACTGGTAGAAGGCCCTTGATAGTAAGACAGAGTAATGTGAAGGGATTATAACAACTCTTCATTTTACTAGCAGCATCAGAGATTCCTGATGTCCACACTCATTGCTGTGTGTAACAGATGATGCGATACCCCTCAATGTGCAAGTTTTATTTGGGGAAGAAACTGATGCATTAAGTGAGGTGCAATTTCACCATTCAAATAAGCATTTGTGGGAATGCACTGCAACTAAACATCTTGGGATGACCAGTCAACAAACTGACAAAGAGTTCAGCCCCTACCTTATGTGGCATCCTTAAATATTACATTGACACTATTTCATTACCTGCAGCAAAATGGGTTTCGTACCATCTGCGGCATTGTTCTTGGAATGTGTCCTAGTGCCCTGTTCTTATGTGTGACAATTTTCATATTTAAGCACAGTGTTACTTCCTAAAAAAGTGGGGAACCAGTCATTTTCATAATCAGGAATAATGTGGAAGGGTGCCAAGAGTATAGCAACTATTACAGCTGGCAAGGAAAGACATTAACAACTTCAGAACTCAGTATAGTCTCAGGGATTATAAACATTAAGCAATTAACTTTGACAGCCGGTGTGGTACTTGTGTGGACAGTATTTATCTGCGCTTTTGAGATTTCCACTCATCATGGGATTTGTGTTCCCCTAAATTAACATTACAGATAAGTATGGGTCCCATTCTTTAAGTGCAGTTCGTTCATCAGCCTTTTATTTTCAGGTTTAAATCACTATAGGCTAAATAAAATGTCCAGTCTGATCACCATAAGGTATCGAAATATCATTAGCCATTTTGTATATGAAGTAAATCTTGGTTTAAACTGAAGTAGTGCAACACTGGATATGCCTTCTCCAGGGTAATGCTACTGTATGGGTCATTTGCCATGTAAATATCCTGTGACTACTACTATTGGCATTGTAATTTGATTGACTGAATGAATTGTAAGATACAGGGTGTCTTGACTGTTAGATGTAACTCAAGTTTAACACTGGTAACAGCACATAATTCATGCAGCAACTATTAAAGAGATGTTTTTTGTCTGTTGCAACTTTCATTATGTATATTATCTAGTCTAGAGCTTACTCTTCAGCAGCAAGTGTTAAATGTACTGAAATGCAGAGATATACATTATGTTTTCAGATTACCCATTTAAGATAGCATTATTGTTTCAACACCTGTAGTTTCAAATGTAGCTTGGACTGTAGTTTCAATTAAGACTTAGCGATCAATGCATACTGAAAAGTTTTAGACATTACAGAGAAAGACTACAACTGAATAAATAACCTTAGCCTTACAGACAATGGTTAATATCCCATCATGTGACACCATACATAGTTGTTAAAACAGAATTACTCCAAATTGATTTGCAATTGTATGACACAATTGTACAGGTTGCACACTATCTACGTGAAATCTAAACATTGCTAATAAAATATTCAATGTTAATATGTTTTGCTCCCAATTTCTGCACAAACATTTGTGACTACATCATGCATCACAACACAAATTCTGTCTCTCCACTAGATGGCATTCTTCAGCAGCAGACCTTTCATCCAGTGCTAAAACACTTAAGTAAAATCAGCTACATGTAGGTGAACTGAATGGTAGTATAGACAAATACAGCCGCCTGCCTTTCTAAAAAAAATGTATTGGTGTTTTCAGTTGGACTGTGGGTTGTCAATATAGGCGGGGTGACATCTACTCTTACCCTCACCTCTGCGTCCAACCTGGAACACGGGCAATGGATCCAGAGTACCAGTTATGGCAGCAAAGTGGTCCGGCCAGCCAGTGAGGGCCAAGCAATGCCTACTGTCTGCTTCCTGGGTGATGGACGGAGGCCCATGGGCACATGAGATCAAGTGTTCATTTCGTTCGCTATGCAATGTGCATGTTTGAAATGCAAAGATGATTTTATCTGGTGACACAATATCCTTCTATCTGGATAGGGCAAGTTCAGTAATAAGCTCCTCAAACGCAAGGCCTAAAACCCCACATCACTTGAATTTTAAAACAGCAATGCATATTAGACTGTTGTTTCTGTGGTGTGCTAAAGATATTCTGTAAGTAACTAATCTTACAAAAACTGAATGCATTCAATGCAACACAATTGCCTGAGCTAACCTCACCAATAAATGCCTGTATGTGCAACAGTTTTGAGAGCTCTACACCCAAGTACACCAATGCAAAACTACTATACCAAGGTTAAAGACGATTCCATATTTCTTTCCCCCAACTCTGGTTTCATCAGTTTTTCATCGATTACCTCTCAAACACTGAAGTTTGTTGGCCACTCCAAAGTGAGGAAAATGCTTGTCATCCACATCCCATAACATGCTCGACTCACCTTAGTGAGGCCCTGGCGGATTCTCACGGCCACCTTCTAGAATCTCACTCCAAGGAAAGGTCTCACGAATGACAGATAAAGTAGTTTTGCTCCCTCTTACCTATTTAGTGATTTCTCACCAGACTTTTTCCAAACACTACTTGTGCCAAGGTGAAGACCCGCAAACTTTTAAATAGTTCTATGGTTAATAAGTCATTTATTTGTATCCCACTGAACTTTAACTGTTTCACATGATGCATTGTGATTTGTAAAAAAGGAAGCACTTTTCTTTGACGTTTGTAAGCATTTACGGTGCTACAGGTTTATAGAAATGGGTCGTTTTGATTTTAGATGCATGTACTTACATTTTACATCCTCTCAACTCTCTACCAAAATACAGACACTTTCTAAACCGGTCCTCATAACGACACTGGTACAAATAAAGTATTTGAGAATTGTATGGTTCCTACCCTTGTACCTACAACATGCTTCATGATCTCAGAGAAAATTGTACTATAAATAAACTGGAAATATAGTTATACTGTATATAATTAAAATGACAAGAATATATTGATATCCAATTTAAAATCACTGACATATTGTTGGATTTTCTTTTCTTTCATTAGAATAAAGCTCACAAGTCCTTTAGTGACCTCTTAATCTTAAAGTGCAGAATCCCATTAGGAGGACGTTAAAAATAATGATGGATGCCTTTGGTTGCCCGGTTGTGCATAAGAGATGTAAATGTGCGATTAAGATGCAACCATCATTATTCCAGTCAAGGTATGTGGGTTTAATGTTTATCACGATGAAATCTACTTTGCGATTTAAATATTGATAAATCTCAGTGACCCCACAGCCATATACGAATGGAAAGATGGCACATTTTTCTTCCACCAGGAGACGCATGGAATTTATGCAGCCAAATATGGCAGAAATGTCAGCGGTTTTGAAAAAGAGAACTGAGCAAAAAAAATTATCGGGTTTCTGATTGAAAAGTAGTAGATACTTTAAAAACAGAAATGAATTAAATATTTTTTTATAGTTCATATTATTATATTTACTTTGGAATCTTCTTTCAATTGATGCCTCATGAGCAGTGTATTAAAAACGCACAGAGGCATAGATTGATCACACAAAACATCAACATTCTGGCCTGGCCTTCAAATGCAACAATTAATAGGCCATACAGGCTGAATACAACTCACCGATTTTGTTAAGCATCCAGAAAGAGGAAAAGAGACACATCCATGTGGAAACAGACAGATTAAGGTTTGCCGCTTCAGTCGTCCTCCCGCGATTCATCAAAGGGCCAAACAAATACACAATTTTCATTTGTGTTCCAAAGCAATATTGTATGGCGTACAAAACGTTTCCTCCTTGCTGACATGCTCCGTACCATCTTAACCTGCTTTTTTTGTTGATGAATGGGACTGAAAAATGCATTTCTTGTACAAGAAATAAAAGTGAAGATCTCATAAGAGGTCGTTGGTTGATGGATTTGAGAGTGAACATGTAATGTTTTTCAGGAGAAATGAAAAATATGTACATTTCTATGAGAAGCCAAGAACATTTTCAGAGACAAAGTATTGGCTGTCAATGACATCTGAGACATTTTCTCTCCAATTCAGGGTATTCTGTCAATCTGATGTTTTTGACGTTTTTTAAGTAGGTTTACTTTGGGAGATTTGACTGATCCAGAATGTGATGACAGGAGGGGCATTGTTTTAAAGTGGAGACATTGACAACCCAATTTATAATAAATTCAGGTGCCAAAAAGTGGGGTTTTGTACAGAGCTAGGTATTATTTAGCAGTATCTTAACAGGATGTTCTCCGTGCGCAATGTGAAAACTAACTAATTTATCATTAGTAACTAAATTGTTTTATTTTATTTGTGAGGCAAATTATCAGCATAATAACTCTTGTGTGGTGCTATTTTCCCCCCATACACTATACAATGAGACGCTTGCCATTTTACAGTGACCTTCTTGTGAACGTAGTGCAACACTTCTTGAAGTCAATTATACACAATTCAAAATGGCATCTTCTCTATTCATTGTCAAGTAATACAACCGACCTAATATAAGAGAACAGTTCTGTTTCAGAACAGTTCAGTGTATTCTGGAAAACTTTTCAATAAAGAATAATTTGGTTTGCAAATAAAACAAATTTCCCAGATGTGTTATGTTATGCTAACCGTTTAAGTGTTGCGTAGCTGCATGTTCTTCTTGAGAGGGTTAGCCAACTTTTCCGGTTTTTAACAACATTTTTGTTATTCTGCTCACCATTTCTCCTTTGCAACGGTTTTGCTGCAAGAGATGCAGTACTGATGCATTGCATCTTGTAACTGCTGTACACAACGAATAGTGGGCTAAAACATATACATTTTCGTTTGTTTCAAAATAAACATTAACTACATCTGGTACATTAGCTTAAGCCGCATCGTTAATTTGTCAAGATACTGTTACATACCTTCTCTTAACATCCATCAGCTTATTACAGAACCAAACACCATTTTACATTTTCCTCAACCCGTCAAAACAAAACTAAACTTCTTTCTCATGACTGACACCTTGAGTGATCAGAGTGACGACAGATCAAGCTATTTAAGCCTCGTTGTCAGAGGACACTAGCCAATGACCCTCCAAAATGTATACAGCAGGCTACAAGCTGCCTGTGGCCATCTCTAAACTAAAGATATTCATGTCCATTGGGTATGAAACAAACATTTCCGTACGTAATGATGGTCGAAGGAAAAACAGATTAGCATAGGCATCAAAGGGAATGCTCCTTACCATCACCAGAGAGCCCTCGAATGCATTTCACTGAGCATATGATCTTCAAGCATTCTTCATATGTCCAATGTCCAAGTCCTTCTATTAGGCCAACATTCAGTGTCTGAAGATCCCCTCTGCACTCTTATTTTTACCCAGCAGATATTAATTTCATGTGCGTGAGCCAACAACAGCGCCCAAATTGGTATTCCTCCGCGTCCTACCTGATGTTGTGGACTCCGACTGCACGTTACTGTATGTAGAAGCTGGATATAGTAAAAGGTGTCCAAAAAGATGTCCAGCATCCACTGGTTCAATAATGCACAGCTTGGATATGGCGCATAAATGCATATTCCTATTGCAAAATGTCACCAAAGGCAAGATATGGATGTGCTCAGGCCAAGAACAGCATTTCCAGACCCCTCATGATCAATTCTTTGTTTCCTCTTTTGGTTGGTATGTCGATGTGCAATATATATTTTTCTGTAAATCCCACCAATCCATGATACAACACCAGTAAAATCTGTGTATACCATTCTGTGGTGATAAGGTACCTTTTTCAGTGACCCTCGTCCAGCATTACACAGGTGACAGAAAATACAGAGAACGTTTCACTGGCAAACAGTCGGAGGACCAATTATCCAAACTCAGTTAAAAACTTTATTGGAATTTTCATGCCACGTTCCTCACCCACCCAATTCTCATCGTAAAAACAATGAATAGATACAAAACTGACTTTGCTCTTGGTTACTAAAGTGCATGAGAGCTTTCAAATAATAAATTCCTTTTGGATTCAATGACTGCCTAATCAAGAGATTTCTTACTGTCTCTAGCATAGGACTTAACTGCCTGAGAGAATTTAAGAAACACATCATACATCAAGCACGTTCCTCAATGTCCTGCAAGAGTTGTGTGCTACTGCCTATTATGCAAATGTTGTGTGCTATTGCCTACTATGCAGGGAATCGACAAAAAAAGTAACTTTGGTCTAAATTGTTGAAACGACTAAGCCCCCCTAGTCTTTATCTACTTCAATTGGTGTATGTTTATTGCAGCTATTATGTTGTTAGACAACAAACAAATAGGAGGTAAAACTTCTGTTTTAATAAATACTGAGGATGCAACTCACAGCCAAAGCATAGTACCTTCAAACAAACTTCAAGTGCCACCAACAAAAGATGAGAAAGAACTAGACAGTACATAAGGACAAGACATAGACAATTCCTGAGGAGTTCCATTTGAAACCCGCCAGCTTTTACCTGTACAGTAGACACTGAGTGCTCCTCCTTCCGCTGCCCTTCTTGACTTCCACTGCTTCCTGCTCCAGGCTTTACCAAGTCCTTCACAGAGCTGTCCCAGTCTACACACAATCAAGCCAAGCAACACACATTACTATCCAATAATCAAGACATCGTTACACAGAAATGGATGTCTGATGGTTGTCATATTGAATTTCTTGTTATTTGTATTTAAATTTTGTTTCATTTGTATTCAAATTTCGTTTCATTATGTTCCATTACATTTCCCCAAAGGCTTAACATTAAAACATTAAAATAACAAATAGGCCTAGCACTTCTTTCAACTACACATACTGAAAAATTAATAACAATTTGAACCACAGGTTGACATAATTACTTGCACGTTTTAAATGGTAATTTCTTTTAACAAATTAATTATATAAATATATATTAAGCAATATATCTTATAACATATACATTATGCAATACAGTCGGACAAATCTAGGACAAATCTAGTGTTTACCTGGACAAAGTGTCTCAGCATCCAGCATGCCTCCTTCCCGATAGTTCTCCAAGTCCTCCACTTTCACCTTGTTCCAGGGGATGTATGTGACTCCACGCTCAACGTCCCACAGCTTCTTCAGATCGGGCTTTATGCCTTTGTTCAAGGCCCAAGCAATCTATCCAAGAAGATGGTGGTTAAACCTCAATTATATTCAAACTTACAAGGAAACTCTTAAAATCTTAACCAAACAGATTCAATTGCTCTTACGATCAGATCAGACTTGCTATACTAAACACTGGCACTGTACAATTTGCATTTTGGCACAGCTTTTTAAAGCATCATACCTCGTGCATTAAAGAATATGGTGTCCTATTTCATAATTGGACATAAAGAGTGTACCTTGATGGGTTTCTGGTTGACCTTGACAGTGCCCCTGCTAAGGCTGGTGAGGGCCCTGTAGGCGTCCTGCCTGTGAACCATGACGATGTAGGCACAGCCCCTGGGGGGAATCATCTGAAGGGGCAACCAAGAGAAGGAAAAAATATGAATCAATGAAAATGGATGAAAATTAACACGCCAACTCATCAGGCAAAGAGAAAAGCATTAAGTGCATGATGTGTGAGTGAGCAATAAGATCAGCTAGCTATATGCAATGATGAAGGTAGTATTTAGTTGTGCAAGAGGGAAAGGCACTCTCCTTCAACAAGGAGTTTCTAAGGAATTACATTTTAAAAGGTGTCCTTAGGCTAGAGGTACTGGCCACAAGCCAAAAAGACACAATTTCAGGTACGGGTACAAATACAATACTGTGCATCTTTCAAAAGTACTATGATAATTAAACTGCATTCATGTTAAACATTTCATGTAGCCACCACCTCAAATAGTACCATACACGCAATGCATACAATGTATACAACTATTCATACATACAACACATCCCCTAACCTCTGGCAAAGTTAAAAGATAGACCACCCCCACGCCTCATTAGAAGCTATAACACAGCACATCATATGTCATAAAACAGCAGGACAATATGCGGACATATAATGTTAAATGCACATTACAAACATGGTGGTCAACATGATCCAGTCAGACTTGTTAACCTACAAACTACACAGCTCCACAGAAGTCATAATTTAGTTTCCTTTCATTGTAGATCATACATGTTTATATTCAGTATTTAGTTTCAGTATTTATATGTCAGTAGCATTTCAATCGTAACAGCAGCGATAACAGATGGAGATGCACAGACATCGATAACAGATGGAAATGCAGACATCGATAAACAGGAAAGCAAAACAAAGGGAGCATAACATTTTTCTTTCCATACTCTACCTAGACTATTTCCATCTATCTGAAAATACAGTACGACAGGGGAGCTGCAGTGCAAGCGGCTGTATTGTTTGTACCACATTCACCAAATCTGACCCGTTGTCATTTCCCAGTCCCTCCCCATCTCTCCCACTCACTTGCTGTCACTCATCACTCTACTATCTGAATAAAGGCAAAAAAAAGGTTCCAGTATTTCCATTAATACAGGTGACATATTGAGAGCCTTTATAATAATACGATTTTCATAATATAAAATCTCAGTTTTTCAGTGTTTTCACACATTTAGGCATCTGGTGTGGCTACCAACAGACAAAACACGAACAGGCCACTCTGAACAGGCCTCTTCAGACAGAGCTGAAAAGAGTGTTGTGGTATTTCCTCTTTTTGGTATGGGGTAAAATATGTCCTACAAGGGGTAAAATGTCATCCTCAAAGCTACACATCTAAAAGTGGAATATGCACGTCAAGGCTAATTAGTAAGAAACAATTAGTAAGGTGACAATTTGCTTGATTTAAGGTGCCAATAGTGCATCGTAAGAGGATTTATGAAGAAGCATGCAATGTCAAGTTGCCTTTCAACAAACCACACACACAAAATGGACCACTGGACTGCTTTAAATGTTAGCCAATGGTATAGCCTAGCTGTTCATACATCTACCCAAACTTCTACCATCAAACTTTGGAAGCAGCATCAATAAAGTTTCCTGGATCAACTTCACCAATGTGTCTTTCAGTTTTTGCATATGGAAAGTATTCTATCTTACCAGTTGTATGTTTGGCACTCTTGAAAAAGTCAAATAAGAGACTGATTAAAGCCTGCTCCTTCCATACGATTCTCTTTTAGTTTTTGTTCAGACCTCGTCTGTATCATGAATGGGTGTCAAAACTAAGGCCTGCAAAATATTTCTGTTCAAATGTCTTCAATGTCTTGAAAAGCGTTAGTGATTGCCAACCAGTAGGATGAAAGACAAAACATGTTCTCAGTATGACTGAACCATTAAATGTGTGTATGAAATGCTCATTGATTTTCTACAAGACCCTAGATTGGGAAACAGATAATTATTAACTTGCTTTTTTTTGTATGCATTTGTTATTGATCATATTTCTTTTATTTAAATGTTAAAATGTTGTGCCATGTTTGAGTTCTCTACATATAACGATCATGGAGCTATTAAGGATAAAACAAGGGAATGTTGCATTTTTTGGTCATTTTCAAAGGACTAAAATGGTATGTGGGGTAATTAGCAGGAACTTTAAAATCTATGTGGAAGTTGCACACTAAATGTCCATATACATTGATTTGTACAAAGTATCAACATTGCACCATAGATAATTATGCTGAGTTCAGAGAGTCGATTTATAAATGAAGGAAACATGGTACAACATTGAGACCTTGTAAACCAAAATATTTAACATTGCACTATTCCCACATATATTTCAGCCCCCCTCCTTTCATTTCACCATGTTTATATGCAGTGGATACCTCAAATAGGGGCAGCCGTGGCCTACTGGTTGGGGCTTCGGACTTGTAACCGGAGGGTTGCCGGTTCGAACCTCGACCAGTAGGAATGGCTGAAGTGCCCTTGAGCAAGGCACCTAACCCCTCACTGCTCCCCGAGTGCCGCTGTAGCAGGCAGCTCACTGCGCCGGGATTAGTGTGTGCTTCACCTCACTGTGTGTTCACTGTGTGCTGAGTGTGTTTCACTAATTCATAGATTGGGATAAATGCAGAGACCAAATTTCCCTCACGGGATCAAAAGAGTATATATACTTATACTAAATATTGGTACAACAGTGATAAAGTATTGCATTTGTAAACAAAATACTGATCGATACCCTGTAGGTACAAAAAATGGTTTATAATGCCCTCAATATCACTGAGTATAATACTTTTTTTGCACAGCTAGGCTCCTAAGGCCTTAAATAAAATCAATGGGCATGCAGTACAACTTTTAATGGTCCAGTCATACTGAGAATATTTTTGTGTTCCTTTCTGCAAAGCTTGGGCAGGCTAGGAATTAGAGGTCTGCACTCCCACGGTAGATCCGCGGGTCCCGACGCAAAAGAGTGCATGACAGAGGAAGGGGGCACCAGACTAGGCCTACTTCAGTTGTTAGCCTACATTCAGAACCAAGAAACTGACATCTGGAGTCTTTCTCAGGTGTGTGCTCCTTTCGTGAGACTGAATAGGCTATCCCATGTGGGCTTTAGCGGGCGGGAGCGGGACATCATGTTACAGATGCGGGCGGGAGCGGGACTAAAAATAACACATTAACGCGGAAGCGGGCGGGCGCGGGACTGAAAAATCAGTCCCGCACAGACCTCTACTAGGAATAACACTTTTTTTAAGATACCAATGTCCAAACATGGCTCCCAAGACAAGGCATTTGAGAGTATAACAATCCAAGGCCAAAGGAAATATGAAAATATAGAACTTCAACAAAATACTTGTACAAAATATTTAACAATCTTTGTTAACAAACATTATGTAGACAAACTTTGAGCAAAGTCTGAGACAGTGCAGCAGATTTCTGTCTGATTTGGCACAGAATGACCTCAATCCAAACTATTGTGAAATTTGCCCTGCAGATATCAGTCACAGCAGCTGTTTGCAATCATGATTCATCACTTTAATACAAGTTATGCCATAGCTAAACAAAACAAAACAACCACCAAACCCCCCACATTGGCCTGCATTTTGTATGATTCTGGACTAGAACCAGATAAACCAAACCCCTGCCAGCACAAACCACTCTAGTGTCAGAGATTAACCATCCTGCGCCACCAAAGTACTGTATAGTCTGCACCCAACATAAGCACTAGATGATTTGCACTCAATCTTAGCATTGTATGATCTGCACCAGACCAAAGGCCAGTGTGATGATTACTGATCAGATATGCGTGCTGAAGAAAAAATAAATAAAACACACTGCATTTACATAATTAAATAAGATTTAACATTCAACTGCACTTAAAAGCTTCCTCACACTGTCACAATACTAAAGCAACATAAATGCATAATCAAACCCTTACTTCCAATAGCCTAGCTTGTTTTCACCAGACTCACTACTTTGTTTCACTTCATTAAGAGAGTCTGGGTACTCACTATTGGGAAATGTTTCCAACCATAGCATTATAATGGGCATAGACTTTGTGCTAACTTTAAAATCACTGGTCCAGTCTAACTAATCATATTGATTAGGGATGCGCAGATCGATTGGCCGCGATCATTATCAGCCGATATTCACTCTAAATAGTTTGATCGGAGCACTCTGAAGGCTGATCAGAAGACGCAAAACTCCGGACACTTACAGGGCTCTACAGTGCGTCCATTTCACTCTCTAAAAATGATGGCGTGCGAGTAAATACAAATATTTAGGGGCACTGGTGACAATGACTTCTAACCACGTAGCCTAAATGTTTGTCTACAAAATACACCACAACATTGGAAAATATTACAGGTGTAAACCATAGAATGACGTTGCGAATGTACAGTAGCATAAAACCTAGAATACATGCACCTCAACCTCAATGCAGATAAATGTAAGGATTAGGTTAGTGGCATAGACATTACTGCTGATGTTCTCACTGTTTATTTGCCTTTGCCTTGTCTTTCACATCCAAGTCGGCTGCATTTTAATAACAAAGATCTTATCACCGTAAGATCTTATAGCCTCATACAACTGTTACACCGTTACGTTACAATGAACTTTCTTCTCTGAACGAGCATTGGCAGACTCAAGAAAAATAAAATAAATAATAATAATAATAATAATAATAATAATAATAATAATCTCACGATAGCCTGCTTCAAATGAAAAGCCTCTCAACCCTTACTACATAAAGGCATGAACTAATAAACAAATTTCAGGCCTACATTATCAAGAATATGTTTTATAAACAGATAAATTGCCTATATTAAATTAAATAAATATAAATATAATAAATATAATAAATATCCTTGATTAGACTATGCTGAGTTGTGGAGGGGAAATGGGCTGTTTGTTTTAGTAGTAGTAGGCATGCAGTATGGAGTTAGATATATCACCATTTGGATTTGCAACAGATGGATTCACAAATACATTACATTTTGCAGGATACTTGATATACAGGCTAAATGCAAATATGACAATGGATGATATTAAAAACAAAATATAGAAAAATCAGACCAAAAAATAAAGTAGGCACTAATATTCTTTAAATTTTGTTTCCTGTAAATGTTAAAAGTCATTCTTAATCTTTGAAACTGGTGCATTGGCATGTTTAACTGTTGACTTTAAACGTTTTAAGAAAGTTGGTGTAGAGCCCTGCACTTTCTTTCATTGCCCATACTGTGATCGGTGATTGGTATCGGCAGCTCGGTGATCGGCCCCGAAAACACTGATCAGAGCATCCCTAATATTGATCATAGATTCCTAACATTACCTCCTACTACTTCAGTCATGGCCCACTGGTTAGCACTCTGGACTTGTAACCGGAGGGTTGCCGGTTCGAGCCCCGACCAGTGGGCCACGGCTGAAGTGCCCTTGAGCAGAGCACCTAACCCCTCACTGCTCCCAGAGCGCCGCTGTTGTAGCAGGCAGCTCACTGCGCCGGGATTAGTGTGAGCTTCACCTCACTGTGTGTTCACTGTGTGCTGTGTGTGTTTCACTATTTCACGGATTGGGTTAAATGCAGAGACCAAATTTCCCTCACGGGATCAAAAGAGTATATATACTTATACTTATACCTAACCTTTATGTACCGATAATAACCCAAATAGGCAGTCAGGAAACAATGCATTTACCGTTGCTGTATACATATACACATTGTTCCGACAGCACTTTTTTTAATGTGTGTAGGTGTTGCTACTATTGTACTGATTGGCCTGCCATCCGGGTGGCTGAGGGAGATGTAAACGCATTGAGAGGAGCAAGACTAGTAATGAAAATGAGTGGAGATACTAAGTGGGCAGGATCAGGTGAGCAATATTCAACATGGTATGAAAAAAACTATACATTATGATTACAGTACGGTATGAACCTCCAAACACAGAAAAGCAGAATCTCAACCATTTCTGGTTAGAGGTGTCTATTCCACAGCAAAAAAACAAGTGTTTTACCTTTGTCAGATATGTTCAAAAGATATTCAGCTTTAACCAAATAATATATGGGAAGCAAAGGGTGTAGAGGAGGGAAGACTTTCTAACCCTGAAGTGTCTGCCTAATCAATGATCAGATAACGATATTTTTATATTAAATAGTTTACTTCCTCAAGAGTACTTCCCTCTAGACAACAGACCACACAAGCATGTATGTACATTCAGTACATACACAAGTTTAGTAAGTATTTTGTCCTAGTCCTATCTTAAAAGTAACCACTTATCTGATAAAAGTTGATCACAAACGATAAACAAAGCTCATAGGAACAGGGATTTTACCTTTTGAACCTGACCAAAGAGTCTAGACAACATATTCCATTAGCAAACCTAATGTAACAAAACCTAAGCCATCTGATTGATGCCGGTATGCCCAATTTAACAAACAGATCAGACTTACATTGATAGACTCAATCTGACCGAACTCCTCCAGTAGTGATGATATGTCTGGCTGTGTAGTTTTCTTGTCCAGTTGACCCACCCACAGTGTGGTGCTGCACACTACAGGATGACAACAAAAGACCTTTCAAATTCACAATATAGTCATCATCTCTAAAGGAATGAAATTGTATCTGAACGAACAAAAGTACCAAACAATAAATATGTTACTAGTTGAAGAAGGGAGTACTCACCACTAAGGGTTTTGCTCTTTAAAGGGGGCAGTCCTTTCTGCCTCCGCTCTCGTTCCCTCTCTCTCTCCCTCCTCTCCTCTGATCGGGAACGGGGTGATCGCCAGTCTCGGGACCGCCGATCCCTGGAACGGGAGCGAGAGCGGTGGAACCGCGAACGGCGAGAGCGAGATCCAGAGCCAGAGCGTGACCTACGGGAACGTGAGGGCGAATGCCTTCTTGGCGATCTGGAGGAAAAAGGTGTAAGAAAGCAAATCAGAATTTCACCACATTAATACAAATAATGTGTTTAATGTGACTGTAGTTTCTAATGAGCACTATTCCTGAAGTGACATTTTCATAGACATCAACGTGGAATGATGTCTGCAGCTGATTGGCAGTGTGATTGGCAGTATGGCAACAGTTTAAATTATTCAAACCTTGATCGTGATCTCCTGCCTCGTGTGTCATCCTTTCGGTCTCGCCTCGCTGGCGGTTCAGCCTCCACGACAGCCACCTGAGAGATCAGAGACATTAGTAACAGAACTCATGTATTAATAAATATAGTTCAGCTTGAAGAACAAGCTGAACTATATATATATATATATACAGAACTAAAAAGATATTCATCAAGCCCACAGGACTGCAGGTGTTTGGGGCACGCAATCTGCCTGACCGTGGGTTAAATGAAAAAAATATTTTATCACATACATCCTACATTCTAGCAGAATAACAGAAGAGAAGTGTGTTTTAATACAACAACTATCTCTCCTGTGCACTACAGGTTGTCCTAAATGTTAAACTGCTCAACAAACTTACATCAATTTGTAAATTTACCTAATCTTTGTGACAAGTGTATCTTATGTTGGAAACCGTGCTATATAGTCAATTTAACCATTAGCTTATACTGTAGATACACAAACAGAAATTATTAAAATACCAGGCGCCTGAGTAACTTGGCCTATGTCTTAACACATTTTACACATTGATCACAACAATTAACATGCTTATTTTGACACAGTGTAGGTGTAGTTATAACTATGACTTGCATTTTTTTTGTAATTAAGTAGTTCGACCATGATCAATGCTTTACTCAACAATGTAACAGCCATCTGCACTGCACTTGTACAAAGTGCACAAGGGGGAAGTGCTAGGCCACTCATCAAGATAAAGGGGATGGATTAGACTACTGATGATTTTTTTTTTTCTTGCCGTTGCGGGACGCCACAAAAATTTTTTATCAGCGACAACAGTCAAATGCACATAAAAAGCTAAAATTGAACTGTAACTCCCAAAGCTGACGGGAGTGGCTGAGAGGATAAACAAAGACAAAATAATAGAGTGTCGTACCTGAGGCTGTTGAGGAGCAGGAGGGGCATTGGCCTCTATCTGGGCCATAAAGGGAACAGCACCCATCTGCTGGGGCAGAAGAGACTGGCCCATCACCTGCATCTGCCCTGAAGGCTGAAAAGACAGACAAGGCTGGTGTGAGCTTTTCCACATGACTTAGCACATATCTATGGGGTAGACACAACTGTAAGAGTTAGCAATATATGGTGTAACCACCATTAAAAATGCTAAGTCTACTGGTTGGTCTGTTTAGTTTCCCCATGTGTGTTTAAGTTTCAAGGTAATACTTTTTCTCCTTGCGACAGGCCCTTTTGAGTTTTGGAAAACATTGGTATTGAGATGATCAGTCAGTTTGAATGCAAGAGTTTTAAACAAACGTGTTCTGCATGCTAATGATGCTAACCGGATTTAATAGTAATTTAGCTCGTCGTCTTTTAAGTGTCCTTGCTTTCACAATTGTGAATGTTTTATTTGGATTAAATGTGCATGCCGAGGGGTGCGTGTCCATTGAACAGGCGCGTGAGAATGGGAGAGCAGGGCAAGGAGAGGGGGGGTTTACTTCTATACTGCTTAGTAAAGTTGCACGCATAGTAGGGCTGGGCGATACGGCCGAAAACTGCATCACGATATAAGTATTTCATATCAGTCGATATCGGTAATTATTGATAAAAAAAAAAAAAAAATCTATTTCAGATAAGGACCAGAAGAAAAACACTTATTTATTTATTTTAGGACAACGTAATGGTAAGTATACTAATAAGGCGGGAGCGGTGTTGCTTTTGCGGCCGTGTAAGCTGCAAAGCGCTGCGGGAAACACTATAAGGGGTGTGTCACGATTCTACCTGCAACACAGGTTCGTGGATATGAGTGTTGTGATTTCAGTTTCGATACGCATACCGTTACAGCCCTAATAGGCTACAACTAAAGTAAGTGCTTGTCAATAGTTTACAAGAAAAGTGAAAGGGATATAAGAGACTAAACACTTGATAATGATGCCCATACAACATTATATACGTCTTAAGATACGACTTTTTGCATACCCTCCAAGTTACTGATTAAATATAGATAAATTAATGATATACCTGGCCAGGTATCTGAGCAGGACACTGAGGGTACATCATCTGTTGCTGCATATTTGATTGCACATTTCTGCATAAAAAAAGAAAAAGATTATTCCACATAAAGTCTACATTTCACATTTACGGGAGAAGAGGTTATGAAAGATTTTTTGTCTGAGAAAACGTATAATAACTTACAGAGGAATGGCAGCAGCTACATCATCCTTCATATCATCAGCAGGCTCCGGTTCATCATCATAGTCAAAACGATCAAGGAGTTTCTAGACACAGAAGTAAAAAAAAAAACAACAACACTTAAAGAAGCTTTCTTAACTTGACACCATAAATACAAAATCGATGACTCATGGGAACTGGACTGGAGGATATGTGGAATTAGGTGCTGTGCTCTACCTTGGCAAAGGAGCTCTTTTGCTCCGTAGGGGGAAGACTGTGAGGGACAGGCTGGGCTGAAGCCATCGGTGGCCCAGCTGCCACTACACCAGCTGAGCCCTCCATCACAGAGGCCTGGGGCTGCTGCAGAGTCTGTAGGATCTGGTGCAACTGCACGCACACACACACACACAATACTATTCATCCTGCACATGCACTTCATTACACTTACTCTTATAATGTTACGGTTTCTGCTACCACACTGCACATAGCTGTACATATTGTACATATCTGTCTATATGGTTCATACTGAATATCCATATTTATTCTGCTCTTATAAGGTAACTGCTAATACACTGCACATATTTATATTTAATTTATATTATTCTAAACCACCTTCTGTAAACCAACTGTACACTACTGTCTACACTGCACAATATTTCTTGTCCTGTGTCTATATTTTGTATATCACATTGCACGTTTCTGCTTTTTTGCACTTCTGGTTAGACGCAAACTGCATTTTGTTGTCTTTGCACTTGTACTCTGCACAATGACAATAAAGTTGAATCTAATCTAATCTAATCTAAACAATACAGGTTGAATTCGATTGCTTAGAAATACACACAGCAAATGTGGCAGTAAAATTACAAAATATGCGGTAGGTAAGAAAAGAAAGATCAAATATTGTCATCCAATAAATAAAAATCACACACACAAAACATAACTTTTAGCATAAAGTAGCAGTATCCCAGCCCACCTCTTGACCCTGTGATGACTGGAAGAGCTGAGCTACAGCTGCGAGGGCCCCAGAGTTCTGGAGCTGGGGCAGTGCCTGCACGATGGAGGCACTAGTGACAGGCAGTGGGGTCTCCGCTGGCACCGCAGGGGCTGGGGATGCTGTGAAGAGGGAGGTGGACATATGTAAGCCACCCACATCAGGCCTTTTTAATTATCATGTTCTTACATTGTTTTACAATAGCACGCTAGGAAACAAAACGGATGCTATTTGTACTAGACAGCGTGTAATTACCTGCAGCTGGGACGCCATTTTCCACCACAGGCATCACAGTACCTGTGGCCATGTCTAAAAGGGGCTGAATGATGTCCATACCGAAAACACCATTCTTCTGCCAAAGATTCAACACGCGCAGGATCTTACTCTGAATAAGGATGGACAAAAACATGAACTTAATTAACATTCAGTTTTAACATTGTGTTGTGTTGTTGATGTGTACTTGACTAAACGACCCACCTTATCATCAGGTGGACACATATAAAGATTCTGAAAGGTTGCGGTAAAGTTCTTCAAGAACCTCGGCCCAAACACATCCTTGTCCATTCCAAACTGATGACGAGACTGTCGCACAATGGAATCCACTACATAAAGGCCTGGGATCTTCAACTCAGGTTTGCACTTCAGAGTTAAAAAATAAAGAAAAGATAGTGTGAGAACATTTGGAAGACATAGGCTAGACTGATTATGATGGAAATACATCTCCATGACAGTCACAATAACTGCGGTATGGTAATGTATGGTAATGTAAGATATGTTCATTACATACCTTCTTGATGAATTTCTCAACAATCTGAACAACATGCTTGTATAACTGGCAAAGTAAAAAATAAAAGGAAAGTGTAAGTAATTTAAGAACAGATTTTGTGCATCACATGAACAACAACAAAAACTATTTGACCTACCTTAATGGCCTTTATGGCGGATTTAGTTATTGACATCATTTTTGCCCGAGAAATAGGAGGCTTCATGTCTATCATGGAGAATAACTGCAGAGGAAGAGGAAGGCAGAACAAACGGGGAATGGAAAAGCAAATAACTTTAAGTGTTAAGTATGTAGGTTGTTACCAAGTCAGCACACTCAATGGATAGGAGAGGGAATACTGAAAGGGGCATTCATGCATTAACGATATGACATAACTGTTACCCGAGTTGTAATCAATCCAAACAAACCCAAAAGCATGAGGGGGAAAACACTTCAACAGCTTGACCCAAATCATCTGTGCCATTGGGTGCGACGCACAAGCAAAGAAATGAGCATGGCAAAGACAAAAACTCTCAAAACTCTTCTGGGATACAGAAAAGATGCCGTTATCGTTACCAGTCACTTGCTGGAGTAAACAGCATCTTTAATATATTTTTCCAGAAAACGAACTCCAACAACAGCTAACTTGACGTTGGTTATTGCTAGCTACAGCTAAGTCACTCGAGATGCCAATCTGAGAATAACATTATTCCAATACTTTAACATGTGATCATCTTTTGCGTGTGAAGTGTTGTAACTGTTATCGATCAAACTATTCATTCGTTAAAATAATCTAACATTACAGCATGAAATACTCTGGAAAATTACAAAGGTAAGGTTGTTTGGCCAAGATACCGTTAACCTAAGTTTTTGCAACAGTTTGCAGCTGAAGTGCACATGCTTATCTGCCTAGCGCCCCTCTACTCATACCTGAGTAACATGGCTAGCCAGTTAGCTAGATACTATTGTTTTGCTAACATCGCTAATGCTAAGGTTCACTTAAGCTGGTCTGCTAATCAGCAAGTACGTGGCACAACAAGAAGGTTGCAAACACATTTAAGTTAGCTAACGTTACCCGTCACACAATTTAGTAAACGCTTATTAAAAATGTAACAATGTGATCGCTAGTGCTCACCACACCATCACACTAACCACCGAGTCAGCAACTAAAAAGCCACTGCGAGGGCTAGCTTTTCGCTGGTTACTAGCAGAGCCCGTTTACGGCCCTTATTAGACATTCTCTGTTACTAGTGAGCAGGATAGCGAATAGCTAGGTATTTTAGCTTGCCATGTCACGTTAGCTATGTATGACAATTTGAACTGGCCAGGTTACTTCCATCATGTCTAAACCATACACAAATACGTTAAATAACACTTTATGGACAGTAACACTCGATTTATGTAATTTTCAATAATATAATTTCGAAATTCCAACTGTGATTGTGGGCCATCACAACGTTAGCTATCGACCGTGTGGCCCACTATCCAAAGGCCTTTCCTTGAATCTTCTGTCAGTTCCCTCCGATAGCTAACGTTGGCTAACTATTGATAGCTAGCAGAAACAGCAACGCCATTCAGAACAACTTAAGAAAAGAGCACCTACCTCCACGTTAAACGCGTTGACTGCATCCATAGTCACCTTAAAGGTGCTTCTTAGAAGCGTGTCCTATAATCCCGATTGATAACAGTTTTAGCCAAATTGCGTTTGGTTAAATTATAGTCTCGTCCCGTCGTTGCGACGGTTTTCGCATGTCCGTCCTCCAGAACGGGGTGTGTTCAGAAACATTTCACTGTGACAGACAGGAAGAGCGGCGGATAGGAACTGACTGCACCACTTCACTGTAACATTAGGCCTACTGAGTGTAAAAGTTTGTGTTTTTATCCCAACGCATGGAAATACTTCGAAAATATTAATGTTAAAACAAAATTGTACTAATTGCATGGATCAATCTAACCTATTTTGCCAGAATGAATATGCAATCTATGGGATAAATGGTCAAATGTCAATAATTAAATAAAAGATACATTTACTGACTTCACAGAAAGCAGAGCAGAAGTTTCTTCAACATCGACAAACTCACTGCACATTAGGTGAGGGGGGTTGCTATGATTTCAAGGGCCCTGCACTGCTCTGACAGGAGCCCCCACAGGATTTAATGACCATCATTGTTATTATTGGAAGAGCTCAATGTTATTCATATGGACCAACATTAGCAGCTCCCCTGAACTCCGCTCACTTGACCCTGCCACACACTGACAGTCTGACGGACTCATCATCTTGCAGAAACTAGACTTAACATTTGGATCAGTGAGACCATGGTTAACTCAACCAACTCCAGCGAATACATATGGGCTTATGAGTACTACTATGACTACATCGACCCAATTCCTGTAAATGCAAGTACATTGAAATACAACAAATGTGAGTTATACTTATTCCATGACGGAGACAATGGAACCATCTTTGTTGCAATAGGTCAGGCATATCAGCAGGAAATGAAAGAGGGTCTCTTTTTTTTCAGACTCAATTGTGATATTAATGTGGATCACTGTTGCAGCGTTCATTGGAACTTTCTTCTTTGTGTTGTCATATATGTCCCGTTATGACAATCTACCCAGGTATGTGATGCTATTTTTTTGCCTGTTTATTGTAAAATATCACAACTGTGAAAAATAGATACACCACGACAGCCTCTTGTCACTAAAACTGACATGCCTTAAAGGAATTGGTAATCAGTTTAATCCCAATGTCTCTTCAAGAAAAGGTTGACTGCAATAAGCCATTAAGTCTATTTATTTATTCAAGTTCATGTTTTTATTTTTCCCAAGGGGTCACAAACATTCCAGGAAGCGTAGCTCGTCTGACTGCAGGAGAAGCCACAGCACACTTTCATCCAAATCTCTTGTGTAATCAATATTAAACTTTTCATTTCTATATTTCTGAGGGGCATTTGTCTGTTGTCATTTTGAGAGAGAAGAAAAGATAATAATAACAAATGTGTCCAAAGAAAGTGTCAATTGGGCTGCAGGGTTGTAGATTTCAGATGCCATAAAAGTGAGATCCCCAACAGCGTTATTAATGACAAGATAATTGAGAGAGTTAATAGTAACAACAGCTAAAGTTCTTTCTGCGTAAGCTTAATTACGTTCAGGTGGACTGCATTGTTTTAGAATTGTTTTACAAAACAGTCCTTCAGAGGGTTTTGTCTTTTGGCCTGGTTTGGTATTTGGGAACATGCGCAAAAAAGACCAAGACAAATTGCAGCGTATGGTAAAGACAGCGAGCAAAATTATTGGATGCAGTCAGACGTCAGTCAGAGAGCTATGGTCAGACCTTATTGTGAGCAAAGCTGAGCAGATATTAAGGGATCCTACCCACCCCTTATATAGGAGGTTCCAATGCAGCAACTGTGGCAGTAGCAGGCTGTTGCAAAGGTCAATTAGAACCAAAACGTTTTAATGAAAGACACAGGTCAAGATAATGAATTGTTTTGTCTACTCTTGTGACACTGCGTTTTTCTTTTAGTGTTGTTTTTAACTTATTTTAATTATGGAATGTTAGGCTTATGTGTTCCAAGCCTGCTACTGAACTTACTGAAGTGTAGTGTACTTTTTACTATTTATTACTAAATGTGGTTGTTGTTGTGTGTGTGTGTGGGGGGGGTATCGGACTTGGGATCGAAGGGTGGCCTCTATTCCCCTGGTAGGAAAAATGTGGGTGGGGGAAGTGATGGAACATCACTCTCCCACATGCACATCCTTGAATGAAGTGCCCTTGAGCAAGGCACTTAACCCAAACTGCTCCTCGGGCACGTATGTGCACTCCTAGTATATGCATGCTCCTGGTGAGCTCATCGATCCTAGTGTGTGTATAGATATGTGTGTACACTAACCCTGGATGGGTTGAATGCAGAGGGGGAAAATCCTTCAAGACAAAAGTCACTTAACTAATGAAAATGGCATTGTAGCTCTTTCCAGAATACCAGTCGGAGGATGATTTTTGAATACGGGCGTTTTATTGGGTTTCGTTCACGCCGTGAGAACTGTTAAAGTGATCAGGTACAAAGTGAACAAATAAATAAGAAAACAATAACAAAGAGAGCAAACTATATCAAATGTACCTTGTTGTCCGCTGTTCTAGGAAGAGGGGTTGGAGCCTCTGTAGGCCCTACTTGAAATCTATCAGTAAATCATAAAACAAATATAATAATATGTAAAACAAATATAATAATAAAATAAAGATTACAGATAAAACTAAAAGAAAGAACAATTCAATTAATACTTTGTTGCTGGTAGGCTCTAGACTTATCTTTTACGTAAAGGTAGAGCTTTAATTGTGTGTCCGCTCCTTTGTAGTTTTAATGACTGAATAACATTAACTGTGCCTATTTCTCTTGCTGCATTGCGTATCACACATTCTTTTAATAGTAAACAAACAATTAAAGAATAATGGCTTTAAATAGAAACAAACAAAACTAGATGTACCGCATAGCGGTACAAAATATGACCGCCGCTCAGTCCTGTACATCCATTCCGCGAAAATAAATCATATTAATGAATTTGTCTCCATCTTCTACTCCATCCCCCACTCTTGAAACTTTTGTGTATGCTTGTTTGGAATGTGTGTTTGCACACGTTCCGCACACAAAGTAGCCTGCTGGCGCTGCAAAGGTGAATAGATTTGTTTCTGGGCCAAAAAAGTTGTAGTATTGTTATAAAACCTTTAAAATCTCTAAACAATCACAAGTAGGGCAGTTCATCACAGTCCATCCATTGCAACTGGACTGATGAAAGGTACACCTGTAGGCTACATTGTATTTGGGAAAAGCAGAAGGTAGCAGCATAATGTATTTATTTACACAAAGCTGGCAAAGAGCTTGACTTGATCTTCACTCGGAACTGCAGCACAGACACCCTCACGGTGACGCCTCTCCATCTTTCTGACCACTTCTTCATCCAGTTCAACGTCAGCCTGACAGAACAGCCTCCGGCTCCTCAGCCGATGGTCACGTTCCGCCGCAACATCCGGAACCTGTCTCCAACGCACTTTTCCTCTGTGGTTGCCTCCGGTCTACCTCCACTCAACACCTTCTCCTCTCTGGAGGTTAATGAGGCCACAGACTCGCTCTGCTCCACACTGAGCTCGTGTCTAGACGAGCTGTGCCCTCTTACCACAAGGCCAGCTCGATCCAAACACTCTCATCCATGGCTAAATGATACCCTCCGATCGCAGCGCACCAGACTCAGAGCCGCGGAGAGGAAATGGCACAAATCCAAACTAACTGATGACCTCAAAAACTACCAGACACTCCTGGCCTCCTTCTCAGCCAGCATCACTGCTGCTAAGACGGCTTTCTACAATGACAAAATCAATAGTGCTACAGACACTCGAAAACTTTTTTCAACCTTCAAATCGCTACTCAACCCTCAGATGCCTCCTCCTCCATCCAGCCTTACTGCAGATACCCTCGCCTCCTTTTTTACAAACAAAGTGGCGGCAATCAGCAGTCAATTCTCTACATGCCCACTCAACGCATCGGACTCAGATACCGCACTCCTACAACCTCTAGGGACTGCTAGATCATCTTTTTCAGCATTCACGCCTCTCTCCGAGAATGAAGTATCTAGACTCCTGACATGCAGCCGTCCTACCACATGCTCGCTGGACCCTATACCTACGAGCCTACTTCAGTCCATCAGCCCGACCATCGCACCAGCTATCACACACGTGATCAATGCCTCGCTAACCTCCGGCACATTTCCAACAGCGTTCAAAATGGCCCGGGTAACACCGTTACTTAAGAAAGCTTCTCTCAACCCTGCTCAAGTGGAGAACTACCGCCCTGTCTCACTCCTGCCTTTCTTATCCAAAGGCATTGAACGAGCAGTCTCCAAACAGGTCTCTGACTTCCTTTCACAGAACAACCTTCTGGATCCAAATCAGTCTGGGTTCAAAAGCGGCCACTCTACCGAAACGGCTCTGCTGTCTGTAACAGAAGCCTTAAAAGAAGCCAGGGCGACCGCTCGGTCATCAGTACTCATTCTGCTTGACTTATCGGCTGCCTTTGACACGGTTAATCACCGCATCCTTCTCTCTATACTCGCTAACATGGGAATCTCCGGTTCTGCTCTCTCCTGGTTTGAATCCTACCTCACAGGACGCTCGTTTAACGTATCATGGCTTGGTCAGCTATCTGCACCTCACCATCTCACCACAGGGGTCCCCCAGGGCTCAGTACTGGGCCCCCTTCTCTTTGCTATCTACACCACCTCCTTGGGACAGATTATCCGTTCGCATGGCTTCTCATACCACTGCTATGCAGACGACACACAGCTCTATCTGTCCTTTCCACCTGATGACCCCTTGGTTTCAGCACGGATCTCGGATTGCCTCTCAGACATAGCTACATGGATGAAGGCACACCACCTCCAGCTGAACCTCTCAAAGACTGAACTGCTGGTCCTCCCAGCTAAACCTACCATACACCACGACATCAACATCAAATTTGACTCTCTGTCTGTTTCACCTACCAGGACTGCAAGAAATCTAGGAGTTGTTCTCGACAACCAACTAAACTTCTCAGATCATGTTGCCTCAGTCGCCCGGTCATGCCGTTTCGCACTCTACAATATACGGAAAATCAGGACTTACTTAAATCAAGATGCCACCCAACTTCTGGTTCAGGCAATAGTTATCTCACGACTCGACTACTGCAACGCCCTCCTGACAGGTCTCCCAGCCTGCGCAGTGAAACCACTTCAGATGATCCAGAACGCGGCGGCGCGCCTGGTCTACAACCAACCCAAGAGGGCACATGTTACCCCGCTACTCATCCAGCTACATTGGCTACCTATGGCGGCCCGCATCAAATTCAAGGCTCTAACGCTTGCCTACAAAGTAGTCTCCGGTTCTGCTCCCACCTACTTGAATGCCTTCATACAGATATACGCTACCTCCAGACCGCTGCGCTCCTCAGACGAACGACGTCTAGCTCTACCTCCGGTACGCTCAGGCCAATCCAAACTTTTCTCATCTGTTGTTCCTCGCTGGTGGAACACACTGCCAGTTCCTACAAGGGCAGGGACATCCCTCTCCATTTTCAAAAAACTCCTGAAGACCCAGCTCTTTAGAGAACATCTCCTCTCATAGCAACACTTACAACAAGTCTTGCTGATCCTAGCACTCACCAGCTGTCTTAAACTGACACGTAACTGTTAAAAACAGCACTCACTGATGCACTTATTCTTACTGTACTCTAATGTTTTTTAAATTGTCCTAATATTGTTGACAATTGCTCTAAAACTTAAACTGTTTACCATGTTGTTAGTCGCTTTGGCTAAAAATGCGTCAGCCAAATGTAATGTAATGTAATTTATTTATTATTAAACAAAACAATCCCTGTCAGTTCCATGCAGTTTTCAACAGCTATCAAGAAGAGAGGTCACGTCATGGATTTTTGTGAATGTTTCTTCTTCTACATATGCATAAGTTTAGTCATCTACAGTAGTTCAAATGATATTCAGCTTTATTGTCAATGCACAAATTAAATACCAGTAGTCTAAAACAAAATGCCGTTTTACCCAGTGGTTCAAATAACTGACATGTCCAAAAGGGCCTTCATGAAATGCGTTGCGAGACTGTTCACACATTTTAACGGGCAAAGTTGAAGAGCTACTGTCCGTTATTGTTTGTGCAAATAATATGCTGATTCATGTTTCCTTGCATTTTGCAACTATGAGGTCCATGGTTAAGCTCAATCTTTTGATTTTCACCCAGCCTAGTCCATGATAGGCGCCCGATAGAAATATTGTTTAATTTTGCGATTGAGATATCCACGCACTGGCGCCCCCCTGCAACGTGTTCGCCCCCCGGTTTCAGAGCTATTCTAAATGCAAAAATGCATAGAGGGAGTTATGACAAAACCGTGACTGTTAACAAACTTTAAGCTATATAAGGTAGGCCCTATGCTAGGCCTATTACACAACACTTGTCACTAGGCTATGCTGGCGACCCAAATAAAATCTCCTTTGGAACCAATGGCTTACACCTTACAGTATCAAGCTGCCACCTCTTGGCGAAAAGTTAATAGTTTTGCATATCAGTAATACATTTCACGTAGATCACGGAAAGGGCGAATGAAGTGGACACTTGTAAATGGAACCCAACCCACTGTACAGTAGCTCAAGGTCTGTGGTTAAGCAGCCATAATGAAAGCGTTATCATTGTTTGGATACTTCACACACACGTGTTTTTTAATCGCATAGACTACAACTACCAAGCTGGAATCAAAGCACATCGACTCCCCTCTCACACCCTAAACACGCACTTCGAACAAACAAAAAGCGCCTCAGTCTCACGGAATAGCCATAGGCAAACTGTATCTGACCGGTGTAACGTTGGTACTAAATCATCCATAGCAAAGAATGATTTTTGTAGCACGTGCAACAAATATGTGTACAGCCCTGTCCTGAATACATCTCAACGTGCGCCCTAAAAACTGGTTTAAATGGAGATGTAGATCATCACGGGTGCGTTAATAAATCTACATTGCGGCGAGTTGACACAAATTATTCACTTTGACGAATTTATGTAGTTTCAGTTACTTTACTTTGAGCCATGCTCTTCCTTACTTGAATCACCTTTGAAAATAG
This sequence comes from Alosa pseudoharengus, assembly GCF_046254945.1. Lineage (NCBI taxonomy): Eukaryota > Metazoa > Chordata > Actinopteri > Clupeiformes > Clupeidae > Alosa > Alosa pseudoharengus. The sequence goes on along the minus strand of NW_027468598.1, from coordinate 19,861,799 downwards.
AGGATTGTAGCCTATATGGGTGTTTGGGAATGAGCGTTGACTCAGATGCTTTTTGAGACTTTGAGCAGCTAAATGTCGCAGCCCGGTGTTTAGGATGCATCATAGACAGGTTATCTTTCAGGTAGCCTATATATTTTCCATTAAAAAACCATCACGTAGCGAACGTGTTGTGGCTAACTCACTTAGCTCCTGCTAGTAGGTTATGGTCATAAGCAAATGAGATGACAGTCGAAAGATACAATTAGTGCTTTTATCAATTTGCTTGGTAGCCTATAAACGCATTTATGGTTTTCTACAAATACATCAATAATGAAATTGGCCTCCATCACTCAACCATGCTAACTGTAACATTATTTTACCTACGTTCTGCTATTGATAGGATTAGCGTAGCCTACCTGCAGTAAAAAACAAGCATGTCCGATAAACATTCTCAGATTTATTTCGGCTTCAAGAGGAAATGGGAATTACACGTCATGCAGAAATCATCCTACCCTTAGACGTTCTCTGCGGCAAACTACTCTAGTCTTGTCCTTGTAGGAAGCGTAGTGTCTTTTCAACCCACTTTAGATTAACTTTCAACAAAATTAGTCTCACTGCAACGATGCGCCATCTAGTGGACAAACGACTATGTGACGCCAATACTGGAAATGCAGCCAAATTATTATTATGATGAATATGTGGTTTTCCTTTAATCCTACTGAATGTGTAATTATGTATCGGCCGTTCTAATTGCCGATACTGATGGAATACGTGCCTGTGTGTGTGTGTGCGTGTGTATATGTGTGCACCACTATCTACAGGCCAATGAGTGTACAGTCACTAAATGTACACATAACTTAATTTTTTAGACCCCCCCCCCATGGATGAAATTCTACGAAACTTGGCATACCACCAGAGAATGACAGGTTAATCATACACATAAAATTTGGTGCAGTTCTGAACATCTTTACTGAAGGGAGGGGCGATTAAAGCAGAATGATATTGCATTTTCATTTTTTACCGGGGGGGTGCAAATCACAAATGAGTGATTATGGGCTAGGTTGATGTGGGCCCTATGGGGTCATAATAAGTGATTGTTGTTATGGAACGTGGAATTTTACATTGAATGGAATTACACTGGATTAGAATCATAGATTGATGACACAAAGAAAATAAAATGCTTCAACTAAACATTTACAGGCATGGACAAAAATTATGGTAGCATTAGGGTGTTGCACAACCTTTACAGCCAATCAAAAGCTCTTAAAGATTAAAGTTAAAAGACTCTCTAAAAGATTCTCTGACACTGTAAAGTTGCAAATTTGCGAGAAATTAAAATGTAGAAGAAAAAAGTAAAAAAAAAAAAAAACTAGTGTTTTTCCTCTGACATTGCTTCACTCTGCAACATTACAGGTTAGAGCTTGCACACTGCCACTGACACACACGTCTCAGGCGTGGCTCGAGCCGCGCCGAAAACGCGGTAATGCTAGAAATAGGATAGACGTCTATTTTTCACGTGATATGCAAGCGTGTTGGAAACGTTTCCATTGAAAAGAAAAAATGAAGAGATGTTTTAGTAGGCAGAGGGGCCGCCGCAGCGCAGCGTCAGACACGTTTCTGGTGTGCAAAGAAAACGCCACACAGCCGCCACGCAACAGACACGCCACGTCTGAATCAGCCCTTAGGGGTTGTTTATTGCATGTCTGTTGCTGCTGCGTCGCGTCTTATATGCATTCATACCAAAAACGTCTCTGCTGTGGCCAGTCTGGCTGTGATGGATCGGCCGGCTAGACTAACAAGACACAGAAAGGATGACTACGAGAGACATTTAGAAAACAACAAACATGACAACTACGGCCAGTTCAACATAAGCATAAAGGTAAGTAAATAATATTTCTTAAATGAAAATAATCATAAACAACATAGTTAACGGATAAACTTAATTATAAAACCAAATTAAGCTTCCTCTTTCCCCCATGACGTTCCTTTCAGATGGTTACTTCTGGAGGACTCTTAACGTGACACTGTTGCCGCAAGAAGCCCTTTGCCAAGACGCAGTGTCCGGAAGTCCAGCCAGGCGTATATGCCGCCGGCCTCACACCACCCGCCATGGCAGAGAATAGGCTTGTTCGACTTGAGGCAGATCTGTGCAGATCTGACTTGATGTGATGCATGCTGGGTTGAACACAATGCATACTGGGATGGACGCAATGCTTACTGGTTAGAAATTCTGTCCGACTTCCGTCAGCCAGGGAGGGACTTACCACCGTGACACCATGTCACATGACCTTAAAATATCGCGGGAGTCTTAGCCTGCAGACAGATCTTGCAGTTGGCTTCCACGAGCTGCACGAGCTGAAACACGCCCTCATGATGTGGTGTCAAATCCAAATTAAATAATACAACATCAAAAGAAGTCCACACACTGTTGATGTATACTGCAGATGATGGCTTTAATGCACTCCGGAGCATTGGTTAGTGAAGAAAGCAAGTAAGTGAAAGCAAAGTAAGATAACATCCTCTGGCTGTTGTCCAGCCTTTATACCCCTTCAAGTCATCCCAGACAAGACACTCTATGTTTACAGATAACTGACCAAGTAACGTATGGTACTTCACCTTTGCCCTCTCATCCTGTTATTCCTACATCCTTTAGGTTTTGCTTACATTTTCTGGCGCCAACCCTTATTTATGACATTTTCTAAAAGGTCTGCTCTTCCTGCACTTAAACCAGTCTTCCTTTGCCACACACTGAACATACTACAGAATTCAGTTTCACAAAACAAGGATATTACACAGAATAAAGATACTACATAAAAGATATATAAACTAAAGGATATATTTCCATAAAACCCACGACAATGACGTCAGTTCAAAGACGTGATGAGGCCATTTGGGAGGAATCTCCTCATGACAATTTTGACGGGAGTCTCGTGCTGCTTCCTTATTTTGGAATATGCGAAAATAAACAGAAATCGAAGGGATACCTTCTTATACGTGATTTCTGCAACAATGGTAGGCTAGCCTACTGAAAACGTTTGGATATTGTTATTTCCTGCTGTTGGTTAAATAGATAGACACACATATAGGGAAAACACTTGATATTGAATGCATGTGCTACAAAGCAGGCCTGTTAACTGTATGACAACAGTGGTTTATTTAAACTACATCATAAGAATTTATTTCGTCAGTCATCATGCTCATTTTAATGAGTAAGAATGGAAGTTCTGCTGTATTTATTGCAAACAAAATTCCGCGATATCTCCCGCGAGTCACGTCAGGCAGACTGTAGCCTGTCTGTCTGGGATGAGCTGCCCTCTGTTGTAGCTCCTCCCGGCTAGCCTCTGAAGATCAGACCAAGTCAGATTCAGTCGATCTCAAACAAGCCTATTGTCTAATAAGGGGAGAACCGCCACTCTCGGGAAACTTCCGGTTTCTGAACTGGTTGCAGTTCCTTTTCTGGTTCCACATGAGGGCGCTCACGAATAAGTGCAGAATTAATGGAGGTCTATGGAGCTGTACCCCTCAAATCCACTTTTCTCGGGATATAATTTTTTGCCCAGAAATTTGAATGTTGCACGTGAAAGAGGGGACAGAGAAAATAGAGAAAGTTACTTATTTGTTCTAAAAAGCCTTTCAAATGCGTCAATGACGTCATTCATTAGCAGAAAGCTAGTGTGTTGTGGGCAACAACGACCCAACCTGTAAGAAATCGAAAGGACGTAAGTACTCGTTCATTCAACTTTTGACCTATAATCCATAGTGAGCTTGCAGAAACCACAATCAAATCTTCGATTTTTCAATGACAACCAGGTGAAAGAGACAAATTTAGCCGTCTAGCTCCATAGACCTAACCTGACTCTCGCCAGATGAATTTCGTTCCGCTAGCTCCGCCTAGCTTCACTCACATCCATCTGGGACCTCTTCCATTGAGAGTGATTTCTGCACCAGATTTTATGGTACAGCCAATCAGGACGCAGGGCCGGAGTTTCATAGATGTGACATAGCGTTTTAACTATTAAAACACCTCTTCATTTTCACTTTTGAATGGAAACGCTTCCAACACGCTTGCGTGTCACGTGAAAAAAAGGCGCCGGTCCTATCTCTAGCATGCACACGTTTTCAGCGTGGCTCAAGCCGCACCGGACACGTGCGTGTGTCTCGCAGGCAGTGTGCACTCTAGTCCAGAGCCCCCTGGTGGCCAATTGCAGTACAATGCCCATCCCCGTGGTAGTCACCTGGAAGCTTGTAGTTTTTAGCGTTAGCATTTTAATGCTTCCTGGTTCATAAAGAAAATTCTCTATGGGAAAATGAATGGAGTTTTTGGAAATACGGTTCAAATTAGGTCTGAGCGCAACAATGGCCGTTTAGTTTGATGAGTTAAAATGTATTTATTATTTTGTATTTTGTCACAAACTGTAGTGTAATTAAAGATGTTGCTACCAAAATGCTACAGCAAAAATAAAGTGGAATACAGCGCGCTGCTTGCCTGGCGTAAACAGGACGGTTGAGAGGTATCCATGGTTACAGATGACTCTTCACTAACTCCTCTCGACTTCACGTAACTTTACATTAGTCATTGTACCTAACAAACCCCTCTGTAATCAACATGTTAACTTTATTTTTTGCTTTTGTGTTGCTAGGTTACGCTGGCGAGACTGACGCCGCTCCGTCTGGCTTGTTTTGTTTGAGTTTTTCAAGTTTTCAAAATGTAATTTTATTTATTTACAACAAAGTTTGTTGCACGGTGAAACTATGTTTCGGCTATCTGTTGCTGTAATTTTCTTGCACTTTACCCCATCGTGGGTTTTATTTTTGGAGGAGTAAGTTAACTGGCCTGAGTTTAAAGGAATTATCCGGAGTAAAATGCACTTTAGATCGATTTACGGATGATTGGGAGTACATACATTGAGTTGACATCCAAATCATGTCATTCGGATGTGTTTTGAGAAAGTTCGATGTTACCGTTTTTAGTCAAAGCTCGTTAGCGTGGAAGGGCATATTATTTCGCCGCTACAAAACGCTATTTTTATACCTCTTCTACAGTTCCAAACAACATTGCACTTACGTGGTAGTGAGTAGAGGGTCCCTAAAGCCAAACCGAAGTATCCCGAGGTCTTTATGTGGTCGGATAGAGAGTCCAGAATGAATTTCATCAAGCCAGTACCTTTCCGGAAATGTTGCCATCTTTGCTGCCACCTTTAGGGGAAAGTCCGTAGGAGTCGATTGCCAAGTGTGCTCTGGAAATCATAATTTCGTCGCCGTTTAAAAAAAAAAAAAAAAAACATAGTCCAGTCCATAGAACTTTCAATTTCAAAATAAATACTGGACTATGTTTTTTTTTTTTTTTTTTAAACGGCGACGAAATTGGTACTGGCTTGATGAAATTCATTCTGGACTCTCTATCCGACCACATAAAGACCTCGGGATACTTCGGTTTGGCTTTAGGGACCCTCTACTCACTACCACGTAAGTGCAATGTTGTTTGGAACTGTAGAAGAGGTATAAAAATAGCGTTTTGTAGCGGCGAAATAATATGCCCTTCTCACTTCCACGCTAACGAGCTTTGACTAAAAACGGTAACATCGAACTTTCTCAAAACACATCCGAATGACATGATTTGGATGTCAACTCAACGTATGTATGTACTCCCAATCATTCCCTAAATCGATCTAAAGTGCATTTTACTCCGGATTATTCCTTTAAGGTTGACGTTACTCACTGCTGATAAGTGGCGCTGCGTTCCACTGTCTAGGCATGTGGTGATTTTTGGACTTTTGGTCAGATTGTATGCTTAAAGCCTGAGACAGATAGTTTAAAAGTTGAATGGTGAATAGTTTGAAGGGGATGAATGTATAGAAAGTTGGATGGAATGTGCCTTATATCAAAAAGCAGTTGATACAGGTGCAATCAGTTTAACTGGCCCTTTGATGGGTCCTAGTTGAGCAGCTGGAAGTTGATACCAGTATTGTAGTACTCGAGTCCGAGACTCGAACTCGTGCATTCGCACACACGATGACTCGTCGAGGACTCAACTTTTTTTTGTAATTTATCATTAGGCTATTATTGTAGTATGTCATTAGGCTATAATTTGCTATATGATTTTAATATCTAAATGATTTGTAATACTAATTTTAGTTCAAGGGGGTGTTAGGCTACTGCTTCGTGTCATAGGCTACACCGCAAGTTACATCATGTTCACATGCAAAGCAAACTAACGTTAACTTTAACACCAAAATGCCTGGAGACATGGCCGCCGCTATTTCAATGTAGTATTGCCAGGCAATATTAGTTCTCATACATGACATGACATTACCTAAGATTACAATCAGCTTAGGCTAAACATCACACACTGCTGCTGGATAGCTGATCATCGTGACTTGGTGAACAGTGTTTTTCCTGACTGAAGCGAGAAGCGAGGTTCCATTCATTCATTTTCATTTAGGGCGTGCCCTGCCGTGCTTTTGTCTGTTAATTTGCAGCAGGCTATTATCGGATGAAAGAAAAATAAACTAAAACTTTTCCCGATCAAGATATAGCATAGGCCTACTTCGTGTTAATTTGCATTGATATTTGTACTCGATGTGAATGTACAGGTTACGAGAAATAATAAAAAATCTTCAGTTATTTGATTCACTTTTGCAACGACATGCTATCTGATATCGCCGGATTACAGCGACTACGCTAAGCTAAAGCTAACCGGGCCGTTTCTAGATTAGGACAATGGCTGAGTCGGCTATAAAACGCTTTGGCTCACTCATCCAACTCTAGGGACTGCGGGGAGTGACCCAATTTCACCTAGAGGTGGCGTATTCCTTTAAGACTTTTTAAGGAACCCTGTATTTAGCAAGCAGAAATGTCCTAGCCCGGTGTTTAGGATGCATCATAGACATGTTACCAGTAGATTCGGGAAAGACTCCACCTTCAAACTGGCAAATCCGTGTAACTGTCACCTTTGTTTTACTGCTGTAGGAGACATTGACCCCGATCAGGCACCAGGTGGTGGGAAGCACAGTCAAACTGATACGGCCAGCCGTCATGGAAGCGGAAAATAGGGTCTGACATTTTCAGTAGATTATTATTATTATATACACATTGAAAAATATTTTTGGTGGATAACTTCGCTGATTTGGCTTCATAATATTTATATATATATTTTTAAGAATAGGTCTATGGGACTTAACATTGGAGCTGCTCTTCGATAGGAACGCAACCACTTGGGGTGCCAACTTTCCGTATCACTTTTCTCACCTAAAACTAGTTTTAGAAAGCGGAAGCGCATTTTGTTTTACACAATTTATCAATCGTCTCTGATTTCGTTTGTTACTGGCTGCTGATTGCTGTTGGTGACTGCTGTACGGTGTCCCTGTTGATTTGCTTAAAGCTGCAGTTGGGAAGTCTGACAGATTGAGGGGACTAAAGCCCTCCTTACACTGACAGACTTTGGAAAGATTTGCAAAGATTTGGAAAAGATTTTTGAAAGACTAGTCTTAGACCCTCTCACATCTAAAGACAAGTAGTAGAGTTTTAAGTCACAGACTATAGAGTGGTGAAGTCCCGCCCCTTCCGTTTGCCTCCATGGGACCTATCTTTCAAAAAAAATTGAATGGCAGTCTATGGCGAAAAAGAAATTATTTTCTGGTCCCGGTTGACTTGTGCCTTGAATTACCCATATGATGTTTGTCAATTTTAAAGACAATTTTTCATGTAAAGACATTTGCAGTTTGTTTCGTAACTATTGAATTACAACATTGTGAAAGATCGTAATTCCAACGACTACAAACCCATCAGTCGCGCTAGTGACGTTAGCTCATTCACAGCCACACTAGATTGTACAAGCATACCAGCAACAGGTCTTAATTGGTCTTTCCTTGCCGAAGAAAATACCATGAGTCAGAGGATTAAACACATCAGGTAAGTTGTATTCGTCCATAGACTGTACATTACATACTGTTAAGTGACATAGCAGGCAGCAAGATGCAACCGTTAACTAGCATAACAGCTCTTATCGTTTCATTACGTTGGTGACGTACATCGTTCGAGACGAGAGATGTAGTCCACTGAGTGGATTCGCACAAAACCAACATAACTTTTGAAGTCTATCGAACAACAGTACTTTCTTGACGTGAAAAATTATCTTTTAAATTCACACACATCATATGTGAAATTTGTGGCACAATTCAAACTGGACCAAAAAATAATTGTTATCTCTCCATTAACTCCCGTTCATAATTTTTTGAAAGATAGGTCCCATGGATCGGAAGTAGAAGGGGCGGGACTTCACCACTCTATTATTTTGCAATGACTAGGGATCTTGCAGGGTCACTATTTACAAGACTGCAACTAGATTCCTTTAAATTATTACCCATCGTGCAATAGATAAACAGGAACTGAAATGATAGCATACTAAACTCAAAGTCGTATTTTCGTGTTTCTGCAGCATTGTTTCATGCGTGACATCCCTAACCGATATAGAGTTGTTCTGTGACGTGGAAGAGCCAACTAAATATGAATAAGAAATGACAAATATTATAAGAATAACAAATAGGCTACAGCTGTCGCCTACTTTGCCCCTTCCTGTTTGTTGTTGGAGAGGTCACTATTGGTTTTTATAGTTCACGTCACTATTCGCATGAGCCACGACTAGAAAGACTTGCGATAATATCAAACATGTTTGATATTGTCGTAATGGCAAAACTAGAAAAGGACTGACTCAGACTGACTTAAAACCGCTAAGATTGGCACCTTACACTTAACGATCTAGTTGACGGGAGCGCGCCGCGATTCCAGTACAACTCCCATGATTTCTGTCCTACTTTGGAAATTTAATCGCCGACTATGAAAACAGACCAAAATCGTACAATGTAAGGCCGCCATTAGCCAAACTTTTGAATGTCTACAACTCTCATGCCCCTCCCCCACTACCACTGAGCACCCTCTCATCATGTTTGTGCTCGTCAGTGTACACCAGACTGTGATTGATAGTCAGATCTCACACAGCCCTTCTCTGATTGGACCAGAAGAACTGGGAGCTGTGGAATTTTGCAAAACAAATAACAGGCTCTAGGTGGAAGTAGAAGTGCGGGATTTTTCTAAAACCGACTGATTTATGTTGTTCTGTCAGAGCATAGTGTTGGTTTCAGTGAATATGATCAAAAAAATCATGCCAACTGCAGCTTTAAAGTAAGCCAAACTTGCTTAAACCATATTAGAATTAAATAAATTATTTTTCTTTTGTATGTTAGTAGCTCCTTCTGAAATGTACACTACTTGTCTTGGACACTTGAATTGAATCGCTAACTTTAGCTTTTTAGCTAAGCTAGGGTTAATGAAATGTTAATTTTACCCAGGTACAAATTCATTTAGCAAACACTTTTTATCCAAATGACTTATATTTAGTCAATTTGCCAGTTACTTCAGGGCTAGTCTTCTCTAGAGCAACTTGAAATGCCTTGCTCAAGGGATTTGAACCCACAATTTCCAGTTCTAGTTTTCTACTAGCATGTTAGCCTCCCAGATAGCAATTTCCTTTGGGCCGGATCCGCATAAAAGCCTTTAGATCCGCCTGTAGCGGACATACGGTATCTGGCTGTGGGCCAGATCTGCTCCTGATAGAGGTTTCAGCTCTGCTAGTAATGCTGTTTTATCACCGGTTTACAGATTTGTCCCTGGTCCGATTTCCGCAACTCAACTGGAAGTCAGGAGATGCGTTTAAAATACAAAAAACTGATTTGGCCCAAACCTGTGATACGGATATGAGCCGAAGGACCATTTTTTCACAGCAGACCCAGGTGGTAATGATATTAATTAAGGTGCTGATTCTGCTAAATTGACTGTCCTTTCCCTACTTCATTGTCAACTGGCTGCTAAAGAAAAAAAAGGTATTTTGGAATGGCACAAATTTAGAAACCATGGGGGTGCACTATGTTCCCATGGCCACTTCATTTCTACAGTAAGGCTGGAAAAGATATAGTTGGCTCAATATTGATCATATACTCGTTTCATTATTTTTTATTATTACCTAGCAGTGGTAAAAGTAGTCAATTGTTGTTTGTGTCAGATCAAACAGTGCTATGAGACAACCCCATATTCTTGCCACGCATGCAGAAGTCCAAGCTGTGGACTTTAGATCGATCATTCCGACAAGGACCGCCCCCATGGCTACTTTGTTTTTCCGACAGAAAAGTGTTCAAGTGTTCAAGTGCTTTGCCATCGAATCTGTGACAAACACGGATGCCACAACAAAGGTTAAAACATACACTCACTAATCCTAAACAAACAACTGTATTTGCTTAAAATATAGTGTAAGATGCTCGTGAAAGAAAGATATGCAGCTTTTCAAGTGATAAAAAGGGCAAATTCCCAAGTTCACATTAAAACTGTTGGACATGAAAGGCCACATGGACTACAAACGAACTACAACGTGACGACAAAAGTGATGACGAGCCCTACTCTGTTAGCAAAATTTAGCCCCAGTTTCCGACCTCTGACTCACACATTAAGTGACGTGAATGACGCGGAATGATGATGTTTTCACTCGGAGAAAGGTTTTTCCGAAGCACATGAACGCTAGGTCACAGTCGCTTCTACGCTATGTCACATCTATGAAACTCCCGCCCTGCGTCCTGATTGGCTCTACCATACAATCTTGTGCTGAAATCACTCTCAACGGAAGAGGTCCCAGATGGATGTGAGTGAAGCTAGGCAGAGCTAAACAAAACGAAAGTATTGCAGTAGCACAATTTTAGCGCAGAAAAATATTTTGAGCGAGCACACAAATTATATTTTGAGGAAAAAGTAAACTCGACCACAAAAAAACTTGTAGTTGAGCAAACAAGAATCTATGTTGTGCTCCACAAATGTCTTTGCCTGTTTGCTTGGGAATCGGGAAAGAAGGAACATGCCACACAAAAATACATCATTGGTAAGTATTTATGATAAATATGGGTATTGTTGGATTTACAACAACGTTACAACATCTACATAACTTTATGCATTGAGAGACCAGCATGATTAACCTTTCCCGATTCCCACTGAAACTAGTAAATGACCCTAGGCATTGTGGACTTAAGCAGCCAATGACTTCAGCCCCTGAATTTTCTGATTGGTTGACAATTGTGGAACAAACGTAACGCTGTCGACAGTTTTGAGCGCGTGGACAGATGAAGTTGAGCGAGTGTTCACAATTCCGTCGCCGTTTTTTTTTTAAAACATAGTCTAGTATTTCTTTCGAATTTGAAATGAAGTTGTATGGACTGGACTATGTTTTTTACACACAAAAAAACGGCGACGAAATTGTGAATTTCCAGAGCGTGTTACTCCACACTCGGCAATCGACTTCTACGGACTTTCCCCTAAAGACGCCAGCTGCAGCAGCAACATTTCCGGAAAGGTACTGGCTTGATGAAATTCATTCTGGACTCTTTATCCGACCACATAAAGACCTTGGGATACTTCGGTTTGGCTTTAGGGACCCTCTACTCACTACCACGTAAGTGTAATGTTGTTTGGAACTGTAGAAGAGGTATAAAAATAGCGTTTTGTAGCGGGGAAATGACTTGCCCTGGTCACTTCCAGGCTAACGAGTTTTGACTAAAACTGTAAAATCGAACTTTCTCAAAACACATCCGAATGACATGATTTTGATGTCAATTCAATGTATGTACTCCCAATCATCCGTAAATTGATCTAAAGTGCATTTTACTCCAGATAATTCCTTTAACTTTGTGACGTTAGCCATCGAACTGAATCTTGTAACTCATATGATAGATATACAGAAATTCTTTTCACACTTCCTTCGCCTTCAAAGTCAAACATTTATTTATGTATTATTATTAATATCATCTTCACAAGTGATACCAAGTCGTGTTAATGTTGAAGCTACCACACATGATCATCTTCAAAAAGTCATGCTAAAACAAAACAAAGCTAATCTTCTTTCCACTTTTCCGACCTACGGTCAATCCATCGAAAACCTCTGAAATGATTATCGTTAGTGCCGTTTTTCATTAGATTTACTTGCCTCTGCAATGCTTTACTTTAACATACAACATAGCTTTGTTCATGAGTTTCCGTGCTGCTGAGTTTCTTATCCAAACAATACGGTTATCCCCCTACGGTGCGTTAGCTTCACTACAACCGGATTCTTCTTACGGGAACTTAATGTTACGTACGAGGTAGTCGAGTCTTGTCTTGCCTTTTGATTGTTTATGTAGATTACACAGAAGCTACAATATCGGCACAGGATATATGTTATATTAAGTTATGGTATTTCAAAAAAATCCTAAAATGAATGAGCTTCTATGGGGGTTAGCAGAGAAGTGGTCCCTCCAGCTTACATTGATTCTTCTACTTCTGGGAATTCGCCTGCCCCCTTGCACTAGCCTGGCTAACGTCAGACCTCATCTCAATGAGATGGGGTCTGGGAACTACGCGTTCATTTTCTCGTATTTGAAACGTAGTTTACGAATGCCCAGAGCCGTTTATTGGGCGCTACAAATGTCTATCAAATGCGTCTAAGTAGCTCATAACGGCTTCGGTGTGTCGTCATCGTCTTGCTGCCTCCCTCCGTTCTGTGATTGGTTCCTTCGTTGAGGTGAAAACAAAGTCCATGGAATCCAGGCTGCCTAGCAGCGTGAATAAAATTGTGCGCAAGGGAAAACCCAGACTAACCCACCACCCCCTTTTAGGGGAAAGATTATGTTACGTGGATATAATGGAGCTGCATCGAAGTGGGCAGGGAAAAGGATTTATACTTACTAAATCTTTGAACAAACGTGGATAAAAAGCACAAAATAAGGTTGGTGTAAGAGTTATCTGTGTGTTCATGGGATTCATTCTAATTCTATCACTTACATATTTCCTACAACTACAGTAGGTGAGATAGCTATGTTGTACTGAAGTTCCACAGTTAGATAGCTAGCTAGCAAGCTAACCGTTTTACATTGGAGATTATGGTAAGCGTTAACTACGAGCTAAATTCATACTCTCAACACTGGGGTATTGGAAACAAATTAGGTTGGTAGTATAGTTTCGGCATGAGTCAGTTACATATACATATTTCTTCATAACCGTTGTGCTAGTAAAAGGATTGAATGTCCTGTGAATCAGTAATGTAATAGCAATAGCCACATTTGCATGGACATTTTTATTTCAATCAGATTGATTAAAGGTTCCCTGCCACACAAAACCGTTTTTACTTGTATTTATTTGAACATGTTAGGTTTTGTGCTATGTCGCGAATGTGAAAATGAACAGCTACCTCCTCTGTCAGCTCTAGCCACTGAAAAGAAATAAGCAGAGAGGCCAATTGCAAAAGCTCTTCAGATTGATGTGGAATTAATGAGCTCATTACTATTCATGAGCTCGCCCAGTTGGGGCCATGCCCACAACATTCGTGAAGCTCTGTGACAGTTTTAGTAGGCCTATGCAAGGATGGCTGAATGTCAACGGACTTGTGCATTGACATTCCCTAGTTCCTGCAGCTCTCCACCACAGTTTCCATCGGGACGGCACAGCCCACAGAAGCACCTGCAAAACTGCGACTTGCCAATATTATCTCCCTCTTTGGTAAGCCGTACCCTGACGATGTCAATGGCAATCAATCACAAGCAGTAGTTATCGAAAATATTCATGCTGAAGACACGACCAGCCTAAAAGCTAAGTTTGCAACAACGGGTGGCTCACAGGTGGGACTGGAAAGTTAGCCCATAGCTAGCTATCATGATGCTTTATATTCTGATCTTCTGACTAAGTTTGCTCGGTAGCCTACTTATCTGAACTAACGACATGATCACTATCACTAGATATAAACAAAATGTTGACTTTCACTCGGTGCTGTTCACTGACAGTAACAAAAAAAGTGTCGTAACATTATCATAATGCATTGAACTGAATGGGTGCATTATGTAGCCTCATAATGAGGCCTCTCAAATTCAGAAAATTGCATTAAACTAAAATCGGAAGACATTGTTATCTTTGTTAGACCATAGGGTCGTTGTCATATAAATGCTGTAACGAAATTCGAAGTCTAAATATACAAACTTTATGTTGAAAGTAACCGCGATCGTTTCCCATAGGAATGAATGCAAAACATACCCTCCAAAACGAGACCTCCCGAAATTCAGAAAAAATTACTAAATTGATATCAGGCACCGTTATTACCATTGGTAGATCATAGGGTAGCTGTGTTATAAATGCTGTGACGAAATTCGAAGTGTAAATATACAAACTTTATGTTGAAAGTGTAACCACGATGTCCATTGAAATGCATTGAAATGAATGAAGCGCAGATCAGTCCCCAAGTGACGTCATCACCGAATTGCGAAAAAAAAACCCAGATAATGCTAAAAACAACAAAAACTGGCATTTAACACCATTTGGAGACATTTTTAAAAATGATATACATATATTGAGTGCTTTATGTACCCATTAATCAACAGTGGTTTTTAACCTGCAACACAGGCTTTAATGAACTCGCTAGCCTAGCAGGTTTTATTTATGCACATTTGGACAATGCTAGCACTCGCTAGCCAAGCTAAGTTAATGCCATGAAGCTAAAATTTGTTGATAACGGCTGTCATGTTATGGATGAAACCTACTAGTTGTTAGCCAATCAAGTCAAGCAGTTGAATATTAATGAGAACTGGTGCAAATCGAGCTGAGTCTTCATGCAGGCTTTCAATACCACGCTAGAATGGCTTGAAACAAGGTAACCAAAAAAAAACACTTTGGCCGGAGTTTTTTTGGATAACCGTTTTACGGGGCGAATTCTCCGTTTGCGTCTAAATGAAAGGCTCAAACGTAGGGAAATGTCTTCGTTTATAAAAATACACATGCTCGTGTAAACGGGGTCTCAGACATTACCACAAAGTAATGAAATACGTGTGGCAGGGCATCTTTAAAGATTTCAACCGACCTGTTTACATGAACACTAAATAATCTAATTGGCATTTAATCTGCGTTTACATGGAACAAGCATTTAATCATTTAGAAGCTTCTACCCAGATAGCAAAATCAGATTGGCAGATGGCCGCTGGTGGTATGCCGCCGGTGGCGTGCCACTTGTGGTCCGCCGTTGGACCACCATCTCTTTAAATTTAACTTGTCACAAATATTAAAAAAAGTTAATGCAATTATTTGTGGGGTATAACTGAACAAATTAAAAAGATTTTAGACCAACAGTGGAAAAATATGGGCAATTGGTCTGCAACCCGCCAGAGAACCGATGAACAAAATGCCAGCGGTCCGCCAGCCTCTTGCTATCTGGGTAGTTGTATTCTTGCCATGGAAACTCATTTGTTTAGTTAAATTGACCAGTGCTTCGTTTGAGAAGATGTAACCAGTAATGTAAAACGAAGGTGTAGTAGATGTTAGGGGATTTTGAATTAGCATGTTTCACAAATTTTGGAAAAGCAAGACCTTCGTCGACATCAACAGACGTTAGCATGATCAACTACTACCTCTCCACTCCAAGCCTACATGTTACGAGTTCAACTGTTTTTTTTAAGCCTATATATCTCAGAAAATAATGTAGATACAAGCTTAAACCTTTGCACAGTAGTTGTTGGGTAATATTTAGCATTATTGACAAAGTATGACGCAAATCCAAGATGGTCAGGCGGGAGGCATCTGTTGATTTGGCACGAATGACCCTGGTAACAGTTAAACCCAGACGGCACATAAATCTTACCGATGTCGGGCCGATGAATGCGGTAACAGTCTAGAACAGGGGTCCCCAACCTTTTATGTACCATGGACCGGTTTGTTTCCTTTTTTTTTTTTTCACGGTAAAAACACCTAATCTTTTGCTTTTTAATTTTTAATTAGGTGGCCCTATACATGAAATAAGTGGTAATGGGATGGGTTGACATGCCCCCTTAAGACCAACATACATAAAAAAGATTGACCTCCTAGGCCCTACGGTTCTCGAGATATTCACAGAAAACTGTCTCCGGCCACCTACAGGCCAGTTGGTGTATAGTAACATAAATTAATTTATTGTGTGGCCCCCCATGAACGGAATTCCACGAAACTTGGCGTGCATACAGAGGGTGTCATAATGATCCTACACTTCCAATTTCGTGCAGTTTTGACTATGTTAGGTCACAGATACCTGTGATTACAACACCTCATTTTTACTTTTTTGTGTTTAACTAGGTGGCGCTATACATGAAATGAGTGGTTATGGAATGGGTTGACATGGCCCTTTGAGATCAACATACAAAAAAAAAATGGTCCTCCTAAACCCTACGGTTCTCGAGATATTCACAGAAAACTGTGTCTGCCCTACCCTCCTGTCGGGGTGTCCAGTCCAGCGGGGGGGCTACAGATCAAAACGAAAAACGATGGTTCCATGCTATCCATGTGGGCTTACATGCCCACCAAGTTTCGTGTACCCCGGTCTTTCAGTGTCCTGGGAATCATTGACGGAAATTTGGGCATGCGAAAAAGAAAAAAAAAAAAAAAAATCTGACTAAACCTATATGACCGCCGCTTCGCTGCGCGGCGGTCATAATTAGTGGGAGCCCTGTGCTTGTTTCCCTGCAACAAGAAGGTTCCATCTGGGGGTGATGGAAAACAGTGACACCCTCAGTGTGTTTGAAATGTCCAGTCGATTGCGCAATTTGGTCTTAGTTTCAGTCATTGCCGAAAACCCGGCCTCGCATAGATACGTGGTGGGAAATGGTAGCAACGTTTTCAGCGCTTTTACGGCTATCTCGGGATATTCTGCTTTGGTTTTGATCCAAAAACATTATAATGTAGGGTCTGGGCACTCACCATTCGCAGTGCTCAGTCCGAGGGTCGGGATAATCAGTTGTCTTTCAAATTCCCTCTGCACGCAATAGGATATTTGTTTTCAAGTAGCAGGGAATTCAAGCCAGACTGTTGCAACTCTGCCATCAATCATTATGTTAAGCCCAACAAACGACACGATTTCAATGCCAGATTTAGTTTCGATTTCTAGAGCTCACAAGTCAACGGAGAGTTGCTAGACTAGCCCTGGCAGCAAATGTCGCTAGGGGCGCGTCTAGATTTCTAGGCTACGCCAGAGAGGTTTCCTTATACACACTCTTAAGACCACCGTCATTTGCAATTTCGATCAACTGCTCTTCCTCCTGCGCTGACAAGTTAGGACTATTCAATATTGACAAATGGGTTGCGGACCCACTCATTGGTTTGCCATGGATCTTTGGAGGATGGGAAGTAACGCTCAAACTCATTTGAAAGCGCAACAAGGTGATCGCGCACCAGCTGCGAGAGAAAGGGCCTTGCCTCAGTAGTCTCTCCCAAAACCCCCACTACTGTTTGGAACATATCAAATACACCCCGGTCCACTCGTCGTCCCCACAAATCAAGCTTGGCTTTAAATTCAGCGACTTTATCTGCCAGTTTAAAGACAGTCGTCATTCTCCCCTGGAGTGACAGGTTGAGGTCATTAAGCAACCCGAATATGTCACACAGGTAAGCGAGTTTTGACACCCAGTCTTCATCACTAAAATGTGCAGCTAACGGTGACTTTTTTTCTGTAAGAAATCTCTGCAGCGGCTCTCGCAACTCAAACACTCTGGCCAGTGACCTGCTAAAGATGCTTGTTTTTTGTTGCTCATTCTAGCAGTTTAGCTAACTTCTTGTGACACTACCTTTCGCTAAGGTGAAGTGAGCTGACCTGAGGCTGCGCAGCGCTGAAGGCAATATGTAAAAGTGTTAAAGGCGGGACAGACAGACGTAAGAAAATAGACCTTGCAAAATGCAAACATGCGTGTACTCAAACAACTGCATATAGGCCTATGTCATGTAAAAACGTGAAATTATTGCGAATTAAATTTAATTTAGTTTGCATGCTTTTTTTTTTTAAACTCATGTCGTAGGCTACAGCCCGGTTAGGAATGTTGGGCCGCGGCCCGGTGGTTGGGGACCGCTGGTCTAGAAGACATCGTCTAGGAAGCGTTTGCTCATTGGCAAAACATCGCCGGGATGTCAGCAAATAATCGAAAACGACAATGAGCCAATGTTTCAACGACTCATCTAAGCTATGCCCACCCCTGGCTTATACGACCTTTATTTATTTAGGTCGGAACTTGAGATTACATATTTTACACTAGGCTATAAATTAATTAGATCTATAAAGACACAAGAAAGATGCCAGAAATATTTTCATTTCATTTTATTGAATGTTTAAAAAAGTCTGAATGATGAAGAAATGCTGTTAGAAAATGTTCCCCCCAAAATCAGGTTCTTCTCCTGCAAGAGACAAAAACAAGGTCAACAGAACAGCTATAATGTCATAAAAGTTGTGTGGCTCCTTTAAGACCCAATCCACTGGTGTGAGTTCTGGAGCCATCCAACTTTATCTAACTCTATACTATCCTACATCATCTGATTTTAATATTATGTTTAGGCTACAGTATATTTAACATTTATTTTCTATTTGGCCTGTTATGAAATTATGCATTGACCAATATAGGCACACTTTTTAAGACACTTAAATACATGCATGCTTAGCATTTTGTGAAAACAAATCATTATGGCTACATCGACAAACTCTTAGCCATGAGCTATATATCCTCTGATTTTAATATTTACACATATGTAGGTATTTAAGCACAGCTCAGTTTTAAGACACTTAAAGCCCAAAATTGCTACCATTTCAAAACCGGATTACTCTGGAACGGCTTATTGTACAGGGGATTGCATTACACCTTTGTGTTCGGTAAAGTCTGCTGTTTATTCTGGTTTACGGTTTGTCATGTGTGGAACGAAAAGTTTGTGAGATATTCCTCCTACAGGAATTGAAATGAGCGCAGAGCTATAGTAGCCTAATATGATTATTTCTTGAAAGTTAATTTATTTTTCTCGCGAACCGTTTATCGCAGCAAATAGCGGCTATAGCACCTTATAAAAGATGAGAAAAGGTTATTTTTATGTGATATCTGTGAGGCTACTTCGCGAGTAGTTCCTAGTGAAGAATGGGCGGCCACACTTTATGTCGGTCTGCCTCATGTCTAAAGCAGCATGTTCCGTGAAGGTGCCGCGGACCAGATTAAAATAGCCTAGTCAGCGAATCAACAATCAGAGAAAACTGCGCTGAGAACGTTGTAGGCGGATATTACACCTACCTGCTGTTGGTCTAGACATATGTATGCCTTAAACTCGTATCCTGTCATTTAGAAACAATGCTGTGGTCTAGTCTAGTCATTAACAAAAAATGAACGGATTGCAAAAAAAAAAGAATGGATTTGGCGTGACATTTCTTGAGTGTGCGTGAGAGCGTGAGATTGGTACTGAAAGCGTGAGTGTCACGCCAGATGCGTGAGAGTTGGCAACCCTGCGTTTGCTTTGGGAACTTTGGCTGGTGCATTTCCTCTGTGCAAAGGCGTTATGATGACACGAGCAGGTTAGCTCAGCCAAGACAGTAACGTTAGCTAATAGCCTACTTCAACTCCTCTCCATACAAAAACGACAGCCTTTCCTGGGTTGTCTCGCGGTCAAATAATAACTTGCTATTCTTACACCCAAGCATATTACTGTCCTTGTACCTACCGGTAATCATGGATGCTGTAGTGTTAACATTTCGCCATAGCCGCTAGCTAGGTTTAAAATATTTCCAGTGTTAGCTCAACTAGCTAACGTGAATTAGTTCACAACGAAGTTGTAATTACCCCAAAACAGCTCTTTATAAAGTAATTTACACCAAGTTATGGTTTAGCCTAGCAGGCAAATATATAAACAGTCATACAATTGACACAATGCTTACTTTCTGACAATTTACATGAGTGAATTTACCAACCTGAAAATCGGAGGCTGATCTGACGTGCCTGGCTGCCTGCTACACACACGAAGAAAAGGACAGATAGAGTGGGATCTTCTTTGGGTAGTGGGGACGATCAAAAGCCAACATACAGGGAAGCTGGGGTAAAAAAAAACAGATAGCGGGATGGGTAGTGGGAACGATCAAAAGCCAACAAAGCGACTTCAGGCCGATACCCCTGAGAAATTATTATATGGGAGGATTCCATGCTGATCTGAAACCGACATCGGGCAGATTCATGTGTGCTGTCTGGGAAGGAGAAGTTTGGTGAGATATTGACATCAGATACCAAAGCAACTGGAATCCATGCATTTCCACGGAATTATTTTTGGAATCTGATCCCTTATCATACCTGTTCATTCATACTCGTCGCTCGACTTATCGTGTTGTTTCATAATCTCACAAAAATCATTGCATATTGCTAATAATATAGTGGATTATGTACGGTCCATGGTATTGAGAAAGGTGGAACATGTATCAATGCGTGTTAAGTTCAGCATAAAATATCATTTCCCCTGTAATTTTGAGGGGTAATATGTCCTCATATTTTGAAAACATGCGATTATGGGTGTAGTGTACACATGGAAAAATACCAACTTTTGTGAAATACTTACAGCCAGCAAATTTTCATCCAGAATAATGGAAGTCATGTAGTCGACTATATTAGAGGTTTTAACTTGAAATGTTATGTAATGTAAATGTAAACTTAAACTGATTGATTGAACTGATTTTTTATTTATTTTTTCATTTCATTGCATCATTTACAACAAATATGTTCTTTGTTGAAGGGGTAGGTATAGAATGGAGACTGCTGGGAAAATTCAGTATTGTAACGTTTTACGGTTCAGAGTCAGAGCTTTGTTCAACGCAAGCTTTATTTGTCAGGAAACGCCAACTCACGCACGTATTCCCCCTGCGGGGCCCGACTGGCCTTGCTGGCCGCGCGGCTCCCACACTGCTGCCGCTGAGTTCGCCGCACTCGTCCGTCGCCGGCCCGAACTCCTTCGATGCGAGGCCCGAGTATCCGCTCCCAAACTCGTCCTCAAGGTCGTGGAGCTCCAGCAGTCGTTCTTCCTCTCCAGTGCAGAGGTCGCCCGGGGTCTCCTGTGCTGAGCGGAGCCATGCCTTGATTACCGCGCCCCGTCTCCTCTCCCTCCTCCGGTGAGCCTTGGTGCGCAGCTTTGGAGCCCTTACAAGGGCTGGTTGCTGCGGGAGCTCGAACAGCCCCCGCCCCGGGGACAGGGGCAGCTCCTGTGCCGACGTTACAGTATAAATAGCATACATTATCATTTTGGATGTTTTTGATAAGGCAGACTTTTACCAGAAACATGTTGTCCCCTGTTGTTAATTTGACAGTCCACCTTTCACATTACATTTCCCCATATTGCGCATGAACTCCCATGAGAACAACTATAGGGCCCACAAAATGCTCCCTTTTCAGTGTAATGTCTGCATCAGCATCCAATTTGGTAGCTGAACTAGAGGAAACTCAGGTTTTCTAATGAGTGGTTCTCATATGGGAACGCTGTAAAAGAGTCAGCGATGAGACAGCCATGCCTCTTCACCTCATCTGCCAGGTGGACCAGACAGTGGATATTGTACACAATCTGGTCTGTCCCATTACAGCTCCCCAAAATGGTTTACAAAAGATTTTAGTAGTTGTCCAGCATAGTCGGCAAGGTTTAGGTGGTCAGGGCTTAACAAAATCGATATAGCAGTAGGAGCATGAAATTGTAGTACATGTTCCGGTCCAGGAATCCCGCCACCACCACAGGGTCAGTGTACAGTAAGAACTTATCAGAATTCAGACGCCTTCCAACGGTCCAACTTCCTAAGCGACCGTGGTCTCCTGGCAAACTCAATTGTTAACAGACCACGGAGCCAGGAGCAGATTCC
Source organism: Alosa pseudoharengus (assembly GCF_046254945.1). Taxonomy (NCBI): domain Eukaryota; kingdom Metazoa; phylum Chordata; class Actinopteri; order Clupeiformes; family Clupeidae; genus Alosa; species Alosa pseudoharengus. The sequence continues at coordinate 19,840,117 of NW_027468598.1, read as the reverse complement.
TTACGATGCCCAAACACACTAGATGCATATAATCCAAGGGATACCATGCCAACCTTGACATTTTAAATGGATGTGGCCCCTCATGGTGGTGTAGTTCATCAACCATCAGGTTGAATGAGATGTCAGTTCTCTAGGGGCGAGTGCCAAAGGCTGTTGGTGCTCTGGCCGACCGTGGCAGCCTGCACAGCATCCTGCTGCTGGTCAGTGACGGCCATTGCCTCTGCAATGGCCTGAGAGCCCTGGTTCAGGTGCCGGGAAATTATGGACCGCACAACCAAAGCTGTGAGGTCCTCTGGCAGAGCAAGGAAACTTCCTTGGGGCTCAGGTTCCAGGAGCCACGCCATCGCACAGGAGGACCCCTGGAGTGCCTCCCTCAATGTCCTGAAATCATCCTCTGTTGGCTCTCGACTTAGAGGGTTAAAATCATCATGTGGGTAGAGCTCCTTCACCGAATGCTGCTCCTTTGCAGCTTTCCATGAGCATTCCACGTCGGTACGGCTGAAATTCCGGTAGGCGAAGAGGGCCAGTGCTGCACCATGACTGCACTTTGCTGCACCACGGGGACACTCACAGGTGGTGCTGGTGATCCCTCCATCCTCTCCCAGATTGACCTGATAATAGACAGTTAATAAAAATGTTATGGTGGTATGAATTGGTTTGTCCATGTGTTGATTATAACATCATAATTTGTCCATCATTTTTTATTCAGAAATGTGAGTTGTTTAGCTAACTGCATTTATGTGGGTGGAACAACAGCCTTAAGTAAGACAAACTATGTAGGCAAAGTCACTAGGTAAGAATAATAAGGAATTGCACTTATTAAATAAGAATGAGTAATATAATGTGTGTGAGGTAAGAAGGTCTCTGAACAAAAGGTCTGTCAGGCTGTGTAGGGTCAAAGACAAAGGCTTTATGACCTGAGTTTTGGAACTCATTCTCATAATTCTATTACTCATTCTTATTTACGTGCAATTCCTTATTATGTTTCGGAGGCGGGACTTATTCCGGACAGGTCTATTATGGACCTTTGTTTTATTTCTCACAATGGCTCGTGCAGGGGCATCACAGACTACTGTGTGAAGCTCAATTTTAAGGTTCTTATCTCCAAAGCAAAACCCAGCTTCTAGCTTCTGTAGTTCATTGACAAAATCAGATAGGAACTCTGTGGCCGAACTAGTTTTTTTTTTCAATGACCTGCCTGTACTCCTCTATTACTCCTTTCATCCTGCCCTGCTTCCACTGATTTAATGTCCTTGTCTTATCCTTTGCCTGCCTCTCTCGCTGTGTCTGATGATCTCTTTCTGTCGTTCTCGCCTTTGCCATTGCAATCTGAAATAGAGTACCGAAGTCTGACGTAGCGTTTCCATGACGGCAGAATCATTGGATCTAAACAAACTTTCGAAGTGGCTTAAATAGCATTGAATGTAGACATGTGGCACCATTTCTAGCTAATAAATTGTTTTAAATGTATGCTATAGCCATTTAAACATGCTTTTACCTGCTAGGCAGTAGGTTACCCACATAATACGGATTCCCTGGCAGGTGTAAAATAAAGAAACAAAATTCCAGTGGATATTTCACGTCTTCTCAAAGACTGGCGGCTGTTAAGAGTGACGTTTTTTGCTTAAAAAATAAAGCCAAAATACGTCCGTGTATTTAAAGGAAAATTCCGGTATTTAGCACTTTGAGTCCCTTTTCTGGTTTGTTTTGGATGAACTAGAGTGGTGGACACCGAAATTTTGACGATTGGTCCTGTCTCGACTTTTCTGACTCGTTTTGAATCGCTTTTGACTTCTCAGTGTGGCTGCAAACAGACATACTGTAGGCTACTCAAACATGTCCTAAAACTACCCTTAACGTTCATTTTCAAAACTGTGCAACTCACCGAGTGGTTAGTGGTGTTCGTTGATTATTAAAAGCAAATATATCTGTGCAATGTATGATTTCCAACCGTCTTATTTGCTATTGTGGAACTATTCACAACCGCTCAATATTTGAACCTGAAGCATAGACGGTGGCGCAGTATATCAACGTGCAATGAGTCTTCCAACAGAAATCAATGGGATTTTACAAAATGGCGAATAAAACACGACAGAAACTGTATTACGATACGCTACTTGTTTTGGAACATCAACGAACACCACTAACCACTCGGTGAGTCAGGTCAGGTATACCTCCGTCCACTGAACGCATATTTATAAAAAATTCTGTTCAAGATGCTGACGCTGCAGCACATTATTCAGAGCGTGCAGGGGGATTGGATGGCCATAATAGACCTGAAAAGTGCATATTTCCATGTTCCGATTCACCCTCGGTACAGGAAGTATCTGCGCTTTGCGTTCGAGGGCAGAGTTTGGGAGTTCTCTGTCTTGTGCTTCGAGCTAGTGCTATCACGCCGCACTTTCACCAAAGTCGTTCATGAAACGTTAGCCCCTCTCAGGAGGCGGGGTGTTAACATGTTAAATTATCTTGACAACTTGGATCTGCTGGCAGAGACTCCAGGACCCTCAAGAACCTCTCTGTTGGAGCCCCGCTGGGGAGGGTAGCCCACAGGCATGTGCTGACTACGGATGCCTCCCTACTGGGCTGGGGAGCATTGTGCGAGGGGCGATCGGTCAGAGGGACATGGAGCAAGCAGCTGCATCGACTGCACATAAATGTGTTGGAACTTTTAACAGTGCAACTGGCGCATAAGTGCGGTAGCCTATATCAATCACCAAGGCGGCATTCGCTCCCCGCAGCTATGCCACCTCCTCTCAGTCCGCGCAGATCATGTTCCGGGAGAACAGAACAGGACATCGGATATATGACCCCTTTGGGACCTAGCCTTGGTGCTGAAAGATCTTGTGCCGTTTGAGCCAATAGCGCAGGCCCAGCTGAAGTGGCTGTCCTACGCTTACAAGGCGCCTACTAACACTGACCTCAGTTAAACGAGTAAGTGACCTCACCACGCTATTGGTTAGCCCTGCCTGCCTACAGTTTGCAGTAAATGACTCAAAAGTTTTTCTCCACCCCAACCCTTTTTATCAGCCGAAGATCCTGTCCTCTTCAGCAAGATCAAGGATAATCGAGCTGTACACTTTTTGTCCCGATACCCAGCGGGAAGTAACCTGACTCTCGCCAGATGAATTTCGTTCCGCCTAGCTCCACTCATCCATTTGGGATCAATCCATTGGAGTGTTGCTTCAGAAGGCTGGGCCTAATCAAAAAATGCTTGCATATGATTGAATAAGCCACTTGTCCGTCATCTATTGACGTGCTACTTCAACCACTCACATCAAAGCCAACCCGTGACGCTGATAAGTCTCACAGTTGCTTCTACACTATGTCACATCTATGAAACTCCCGCCCTGCGTCCTGATTGGCTCTACCATACAATCTCGTGCTGAAATCACTCTCAATGGAAGAGGTCCCAGATGGATGTGAGTGAAGCTAGGCGGAGCTAAGCGGGCGAGAGCCAGGTTAAGCGGGAAGAGCCATGACTTGTGAACTTGTGTCCGGTCATGGCCTTGAGGACCTACCTAGAGAAAAGAGGCTCTCCCATTGGATCGCGGAAGCCATCGCAGCAGCCTGGAAGGGAGCCGCGCTTGAAGATATCTGCAGGGCCGCCAGCTGGAAGACTGGGGATACATTTGCGCGTTACTACAGCTTGATCACTGCAAGCACGTCTGTCGCCTGCTCTGTGTTATCGTGGCATGCGATCGTGGTACAGTTACGTAGCCTCAAAGGTGTGGCGTGAGAGGCCAGGGCATATCTGTCCCCGACCCTACGGCTATTGCGACTGGTGATAGGGTGCCTAAGGCGAGCTATGAACATAACCACGGTTCTCTGAAGGAAAACACAAGGCATTAACCCTTCATGGCCATCTAGTCTTGGGGCGCGTTACTTGTTTTTTGAAATCGCTTCAGAATAACTAGAGTGATTTCTATTGGCCGCGCCGGCTAATATATAGCCAAGCCGTTTCGTGCCAATAGAACCTTAGCAGGCCCTGTTAGAGGACTTCAGTGGTGATCACATGAACGAGGAGTGTATTCCCATTGGTTAACGCCTTGTGTTCTTCAGAAAACCGTGGTTATGTTCATAACCTCTCCGTTCTTTCTCGTGAAGTGCTCCAAAGAGTAGCCACGTTTTCTTATGCAGTCAGAATCCTCCATGAAAACTTAATTTACGTTTTTGCTTTGGACAATATTTGTCTGTAAGTATCTGTGATGTGTTAGTACACCAAACTCTGTTAAGCAAACTGAAAATAACGCCAATTTAATAGTTAGTGATGTGTTTGGTCAATATTTTTTTTATGAGAAATGTATGTATTTTTCTTTATTTCTGTTTGTGCAGTTTTACAACCAATCGCAATCTCCTGTTTTGCTGGAAACTTCAGTAAAAGGAACGAACAAAGCACTCCTTGTGGATTATTGAAGTTCCATCACATTATTGAGACCAGTAAACTGTCTAGTCCTGCAAACGAGCGCAGCAAGAGGGCAGCATAACAGTAGTACCTGCCATCCTCTGCCAACAAGATGCAGTAGAGCTTCAGATGCCACCAGCAAAAGCAGTTGGCCTACTTTCTGCAGTGTTCAATATGTGAGTTAGAAACCCTTTAAACAACACATTGGCACTCTGTTGTCAAGGAGTATATTAATAGAGATATTCATGCAATGAAATCATGGGTTTCATTTGAAACATAAAGTATTGAGCATGAATTAGAACCCCCCCCTTAAGGCCGCCAATGTGACACCAATTTGACCTTAGGCTAAATAAAAGTTATTTTAACATTTTCTTAAATCAACTGTTACACACAAGAAGCTAATGTTATCCTTAGCTCATGTTCAAGTCAAGTCAAGTCAAGTCAAGTGCTTTTATTTGTCACATACATTTTACATGTAGTGAAATGTAAAAGGGTCCTTTGCTCTGCATTTAAATAAAAGAACATGACGCGAAAATATACACAGTAAATAAAAGCAATATATAGATAAATAAATAAATGCAAGTTAAAAACATATCGTCTTTGGGAGAAGAAAAACGTATTTAAAATGCGCTGAGTTGAGTAGTCTCACTGCCTGTGGATAAAAACTCAATCTCAGTCTCTCAGTCCTTGTTTTGAGACCACGCAGCCGCCTGCCCGATTTAAGCAGGGAAAAGAGACTGGAGTTGGGGTGAGAGGAGTCTTGCATGATCTTCTTCGCCCTTGCCCCCACCCTCATGGTATATATGTCATTTAGGCTTGTGAGGGGGGCTTTTATGGTCCGCTCCGCAGAGCGCACCACTTTCTGCAGGACCTCCCCCTCCCGTGCTGTGCAGTTACCTTACCAGGCAGTGATGCAGCCTGTGAGAATGCTCTCCACCGCTGAGGAGTAGAAAGTCTTCAAGATGGAGGGAGAGACCTTGAACTTCCTCAGTCGGCGGAGAAAGTACAACCGCTGCCTGGACTTCCCTGTCAGGTGTTGAGTGTGCAGTGACCAGGAGAGGTCCTCAGTAAGATGTACCCCCAGGTACTTAAAACTAGAAACCCTCTCCACAGGCTCCCCACTGATGCTAACTGGGATGTATTTGTTGCTGGACACCTTCCTGAAGTCCACCACCATTTCCTTAGTCTTCCTGACGTTCAGGGCCAGGTTATTGGACTGGCACCATAGTGCTAGGTCATCCACCTCCTTCAGGTAGGCCTGTTCGTTGTTATTTGAAATGAGACCCAGCACCACGTGTCATCATCAAACTTACCACATGAGATTAAGGTTAACGTTAGCTGCTAGGTAGCTAGTTAGGTAAATAGCAGCTAACTTATCAAGCAAAATCTGCATTGTTACTAGCAACATACCTTACAGTCTAACTTAAGTTCTCTCTACAGCCGTTAGGTTAGAAGAGTCTAATTTAACTTACCTTACCTTACATGACTTCTGAAAGAAAGTTAACTTACAGCTAATTTGGCTAAAAAGTTTGCGTTAGCTACAATGCTAAAGTTATCTTTGCTTGTTTCAGCAGAACTCTTCACCTACATGTCACATATAGTATCACAAAACATTTGTGAATATTTAAAGTTTAAAATATTAGCACAAAAATAGTAATTAAAAAAAAAAAGCAAATACATTACCTTTCTTATCTAGAAACATCCACCCAACTATATCTGGACTGGGAGACTAATGTTAAAGATGCCCTGCCACACGTATTTCATTACTCTGTGGTGATGTCTGTTCTGCCATGGACTCTGTTACATTTTTTGTGGAAAACATGCCTTGGTTACCTTGTTTCAAGCCATTCTAGCATGGTATTGAAAGCCTGTATGAAGGCGCTCGATTTGCGCCAGTTCTCATTAATATTCAATGAGCTAAGCTGCTTGAATCATTGGCTAACAGCTAGTAGGTTTCGTCCATAACATGACAGCCGTTATCAACTAATTTTAGCTTCATGGCATGAACTTAGATTGGCTAGCGAGTGCTAGCATTGTCCAAATGTGCATAAATAAAACCTGCTAGGCTAGCGAATGCATTAAACCTGTATAACATAACACTTTCTTGAGCTGACAATAACGTTTTAGTTAGGACTGCACTGGTCGTAGACTGCCGCCATAGATATATACACTAGATGTCACCTTGACTACTGCTGTTCATTGGAACGAATGCGTCAATCGAGACGCCATCTTGCTTCAGTGATCCACTCCTCTATAATGCATTAGCGTCAATCTGGGCAAAGATCTAGCGAAAATAAAATCACCATAAATCGTCAAAATCTCAAGCAATTATCTAGTTTTTTGGGTTGTTCCAACTGACAGGCATGTATTTATGGTTGAGTCTAGAGAAAACTAAGCTTAAGACGATAATAAAGATACATTTTACCCGTCTAGCCCCATAGACTCCCATTCATTCTGCACTAGCTAGCGGCGGCCCCTAGAGGAACAATGAGTAAACTGCAACCAGGTTCGATACAATGAAAGTAAACAGGCTCTTTGTAGACAGGCTCTGGTTGAGGCCACATACCCCTCGTCTCGTTTACTCATGTAAGTTGTAATCTCACCAGAAGTTGCTGTAGATCTGTAGAACATTTACCTCTGCTACTACATAGGCTACGCCAGTCGTTACTTTTATAATCATGGGTCAGTGCCATAGGCAAACGAGATGTAGCTGAATTCATAAATGACAAAGCCATGAGAAAGGTGATTTTCTTACGTTTCAACAACAAAGAAGCCGATCTGCCATCATTGTGAGAAGTTCCCAAATTTGTCGCTAATCGCTAAAAAGGTTTTCTATCGCTGGGGATGGCCAAACGTCGCTAAATAGGTAACGCTGACAATACAGGAGAACTAGTTTAGCGCTTCAGATCCCTGTACAAAGATGGCGGCGGTGTTGACGCATGCTGAGAAGCAGAAGGCGACATCTAGTGTATATATCTATGGACTGCCGCGATGGTAGCTGTTATCAACTAATAGCATGAACGTAGCTTGGCTAGCGAGTGCTAGCATTGTCCAAATGTGCTTAAATAAAACCTGCTAGGCTAGCGAGTTCATTACACCTGTATAACATAGCACTTCCTTGAGTTGACAATAACGTTTTACTTACGGGCACTGGTCGTAGACTGCTGCGATGGTAGCCTACTGCTCCAGGCTTCAACAGCAACCTTTTTGCAGAGCCTGTAGCATTGTTCCAAAAAATAAACTGAAGCCATTTGATCCTCAAGTCTGGGTTCTTGGGCAAAATGCATTGTTGAAGTTTTATTCGTGCATAGCGCACAAGTCTGTTGACATTCAGCCATCCTTGCATAGGCCTACGAAAACTGTCACAGAGCTAAACTAATTTTGTGGGCATGGTCTCAGCTGAGCTCATCAATTCCACGTCAATCTGAAGAGCTTTTGCAATTGGCCTAATTTCTCTGACAGCAGAGGTAGCTGTTTATTTTCACATTCACGACATGGCACAAACACATATGGACCTAACATGTTCAAAAAAATACAAGTAAAAACGGTTTTGTGTGGCAGGGCACCTTTAATCCTATAAGAAATCCTATCAATCTTGATTGAAATCCTAATCCTACTGGAAAAACTAGCCTGGGAATACCCATACGAACCTTTAGCAAATTAAGAAGGGTCTGATGTCAATGAGGGTAGGACAAAACCAGTAGGCCTAACAGTTGAGAATCCTATAGGACTGTGACAGAGAAAATACAAATCCCATTGGAATGTTGGAATAACATAATCCTGTAAAATCAATGTTTTTCTTTTATTTTTTAATTATAAGCCTATTTCTTACCAACATTTAATTTTGGAACACCTAAACAAGAATTAAAGCACAAGACAAAAATATTAGGCCTACCTATAGGCTACCAATAGTGTATTGATAGCCACTTCATCAGCTAGTCCTACATTGACATGACTTTGTGTTCTCCAAATAGGCCTACTGACAATCCAATGTTTTACAGAACAGTGTAAGTTTTGTTATTGTTCCATTGACACATTTTGTTATTTTTGTATTCATTTATTTTTAAATAGTATTATATACTTGGTTCTTTGACTGGGAGGACTGCACCACCATTTTAATTTATTTACTTTGAAAATAAATGTGAATCTCTAAGTATTGGAACACAAATGAATCACTCTTTTAAACAACAGTACAAGTTCAAATGGGATACAGAGATGATAAGATATTTAGGTATTTTCATTAGTAAAGATTTGGGACACTTGTATTGCACACTTGAAAGGAAGACAAGGCAGGATTTAAATAGGTGGAAATTAATACCAGACCAGTATAGTAGAGTAGAAACGATTAAAATAATGCTACTCCCTCAACTTCTTTTCTTATTCCAAGCCATACCTCTCCGATTAGCAGAAACCTTCTTTAACTCGTGGAACAAAATGTTTGCAATTTTATTTGGAATAAACACAGAGTTAATTTTAAATTATTAACTCGACCGAAAGACGAAGGAGGGCTAGGCCTCCCAAATATACAAAATTATTAATATGCAATACAAATTCAAGTAATAATGAAGTGGATGAAAGGAGACCTAGAGAGAAAGTGGATTAATATGGAAAATGAGATAGCAATAGGATCAATAGAAACATTGCCTTTTTTAAAGAAAGAGAGACAAAAACAACACATTCTGTATAGGAAATACAGTTATGAACTGGAGACAACTGTGCAAAAGACTGCAAACACAGAGTGAGAGTGTACTGCTCAGAGAAATGATGCATGATCCGGATTTTATACCAGGTAGAAGTGATACGATTTTACAAGGTTGGGTTGGTAAGGGATTAGTTACATTTTCACAATTTCTTGATAAAAATATAATAAACACGTACAACACCATGGTTGCTAAGTACGATCTGGAGCAAAAACACTTTTTTAAATATTTACAGGTAAGAAGCTACATTTGTGTAAGAACTTCTCGCATCTAGTGTTGCGGGAATCTAGGGATTATATTGCAACCTAATAGCACTACGGTAGCCGTCGCACATCAAAAACATAACACCCAATTCACACCAAAGATCCACGTTGAGACGAAACCGTCGCAGAGGGAGTTAAGCGGTGTGAATTAAATGGTGCACGTCGTCGTTGCCAGCTGTTGCAAGCCGTCGCAAAGCATTTAACGTTACCATATCTAGTCGCAGCTCTTCTCGTTGTGAATCTACCTAGATGATGGTCCTAGTTCCGGACTCCTAAAAAGGTGTGTCAAATACGACGTAAACTTGGGTATCACAGCGTTCGCTATCTGCGGTTTGTCCATGGCGCTGATAACGCTACGTTCGCAAATGTACATACATCTGGCCCAGAGTGTTTCCCTGACGGGATGCAGTGGGTGTCTGGGACAGGATTGTTCGGTCCTGCTGGTGCGGATGCAGTCCCTGTGCTTCCGTCTGGAGCAGAGCCAGAGTCATGTCACCGGCTGCCATGGTCCCTGGAGGAGACCAAGGAGCACCTACACTTCCTCATGCTGCTGTACCAGGTACCCCAGGTGAGGCAGCGGTACACACACATGCAGTCATACAAGCACACTCAGGGCTGTATTTTGGGCTCCAGCGCAAGGCGTAAAGCTCGTTATTCACCCTCGCAAAACGTATTTTTTAAACATTGCGACTAGGGGTGTGGCAATTAACAACCTAGGGAGGGGCCTGGCTCACCTAAACCTAGTCAGAAGTCAATGGCGAGTTGTTCATATGCTATTTTAAGAAGTATAAGTATAGTAAGTATAGTATATATAGTTTTTGGATCCCGTGAGGGAAATTTGGTCTCTGCATTTAACCCAATCGGTGAATTAGTGAAACACAAACAGCACACAGTGAACACACACAGTGAGGTGAAGCACACACTAATCCCTGGCTGCCTGCTACAACAGCGGCGCTCGGGGAGCAGTGAGGGGTTAAGTGCCTTGCTCAAGGGCACTTCAGCCCTCTGGACTTGTAACCGGACGGTTGCCGGGGCTCGAACCGGCAACCGTCCGGTTACAAGTCCAGAGTGCTAACCAGTGGGCCACGGCTGCCCCAACAAAAGAACAGATACTACACTTGATCTTAGCCAAAAGGCCGAGAAGCGATGAGCGCATGTCAACAGTCATATTGGCAGGTGCACGCACCATCCTTCTATCATTCATGAACGCACACCAGCGCAAGTCCATGCAAAGCATTACAAATTGCACGATTACAATGGGAAACATAATTAGAATAAAGATATTAATACTGTACATCTCATGATGAGTAGTTATTCACCATCATTTGCAAATTGGTAATGACGGTTAAAAGTGATTAGGGGAGAGGCGAGAGACACGTATGGAGCACAGCTGAAGACACACTGTCACAAGATATAAGCAACTCCTCTGCAGGATAAATGTTGTTTTATTCAGTCATTTGAGCAATATTAGGGTAAGTGTTGCCAGCCTATGTTTTCGATGGTAACCCATTGTCAGTCAATAGTGAAAGTAACTGCATATAACTGTCTTCGTTGACTGACACCTTGGTGAAGTTAGTTTCACTTTGCCAATGAGTTCAAATAATAGACGAGTGCAAATGTGTGAAGGCTATGCTAGGTTTTAGTAATGCATGGTTTAAGAATGACTATTTCATACGGTCTCGCAAGCAGCCTCCTTCAAATGCGCCGTTGAATGCCAAAATACCGATGCATTTACTTGACATATCGCGCTTTGGCCGTTAAAGGGAATGCCAGATGTCATTCTCATTGGTTTAAAATGATGTTATGCCCCAAACACACCCATATGACTGATTAAAAAACCTAGGAACACCTTGTTGCGCCATGCGCTCCACTTTTGATAACGAAACCCCTCCCAATGTGAACTGGACATCCTACTAAATTTGAATAGACTTTTGACGAGTGACGATGCACTTTAGAATGTCATGATGGGGCCCTCAGAGTCATATCCTACTCCTAGCTATAGTCTCCTCTACAATGTAGCTTACATGTTAGGTTCAATGTGACCATTATTTCCCAACTATTAGCCAAGGTTTATAGCCTGACGAGCCAGACCCACATTAAAATGTAGGGTCTGGGCACTCACCGTTCGCAGTGCTCAGTCCGAGGGGCGGGATAATCGGTTGTCTTTCAAATTCCCTCTGCACGCAATAGGACAGCGCTGAGTCCCATGCGTTTTCCCACCAGCGGAGCTAGTTGGCTAGTTCAAACTTTTGCCATCTTAAAACAAGCTTAACTCGTGTCACACTGTTGGCCAACAGCAACATCCATCTTCTTTGTTTTCAAGTAGCAGGGAATTCAAGCCAAACCATTGCAACTCTTCCATCAATCATTATGTTAAGCCCGCCTAACGACTCTATACACGATTTGATTGGCCTGATAGAAGTTTAATTTTTCGAGCTCACAAGCCAACGGAGAGTTGCTAGACTAGCCCTGGAAGCAAATTTGCTGCCGCTAGGGTGCATCTAGATTTCTAGGCTACAAGGTTTATACATTGCTTTTGCAAAAATTCTTCAGCTATGAGATTAATACACAGGGGCAGTTAATATAGTATTAATATGTTTGTACTTGCATAAAACGCGGTTTATACACAATGCAGCTAATACGTCATGGGCTCATATACGTACCCATCTGGTCCTACAAGTCATTGGGTTGCAGAATTATATTTAAATTATATTTATTAGCAGCTTTTGTAGTTACTTTTTGGTCTTTTTAATTTCATCCACGTCCTCATCAGTGTTAACTCCATAAGGTTATATTCTCCATACTAGAGGTTGAATTTGTTTAAGGTGATGTTCAGTAATAGTTCAGCAACATTTTTACATACTGAACTTGAATCTTAACAGATAAAATGTACATTTTATAAAACAAATCAAAATATAGGGGGATCATACGTTCTCATCTTGTCCTTAGTGGTGCTAGAAGAATATTTGAAAAATTAATAGAGGAGAAACAGTGAAGATGACCAGAAGTCTGGCTTCTGGTTTTGGTTTTATTATTGATGATGGTCCTTGTCCTTGTCTGTCCCGTCTGCTGCTGTCCTACCACACAAAACCTCTTCCTAGGGACGGAGCGTTTGTGAATCTGTAGGGCACTCCAGAAACAGGCCTCTCGCTCCGCCTCCTCTTTCCTGTCTCCAGCGTCTGGCCTCCATGCTCTCCCTTTCTCTTCCTTTTCATTCGTCCTTCTGAGGCGAAACAAATTGGAGAAGCATTTTATTAAAATTTACTGCTGAACCATTTTGATGTTTTAAAAGTGAGCTCACTTTTTACATAGTTGATGTCTCTTTGTACACATTGTTGTCCAGGTCAGTTTTGCCGTGCTCGACTTCTTTTAGCTCATTTATTAGGAAACTTTGTAGTTCCTTCTTCCTTTTGTATTTCCTTTGAGCTTCATCCATGTCATCATCAACGTAAACTATCAAAGCCTCCAGTTCATTAGGATAGGATATATTCTGGGGTATCCATGGGCATAGTGTAGTTATAAGCCCAATTTTCCAGTCCTTTTTTGTTGTCCTCGATCGTCTTCAGCTCCTTTATGAGTAGCTTTTGTAGTTTCTTTTTGGTTTTATTTTTAGTCTCACCCACGTCCTCATCAATATTAACTCCCAAAGCCCTCAGTTCTCTTTTTAGTTCCACCAGTCCGTATCTTTTGACGCAACTCTTAATTTTATTGCCTTCATCCTGCCGTGCTGCCAGGCAGCAGGCTAAAAACCAGCAGAACCACATTTAAATCAGATCGTCAGAAATCACAGTTTGAATTTCAATATCAAAAAATCTGAACCCAGCCACGATGCTCTTGGGTGCTCCTTGTTGGTGCCCCCCCCATCCCAATCCTCCCCCCATCCCAATCCTCCCCCACCTTTCTTATGCAGCCCTTGCCACTTAATCTAAACCCCTCTTCTACTGCACTTTTTACCCCCCCCCCCCCCCCCCCCCCCCATAAATGCACAAATAGGCTGACACCAGACATAATTTCACTGCATTTCTTACATCCAGTAACTATATGCATGTGACAATAAACTTCCTTGTATCCAACATCTACACAAACTCAAGCAAAAGTGAACAAAAATTTCAGTTTACCCTGCTATGTTCTATGACATCATGATGTTGCCTAGCCTGAAGATAGGAATTTGGCCATTACAGAACCATCCTAACTCAAGAATTTCCTAACTTAGGATGGCACATACCCTGTCCTAAAGTCAATATAACTGCCAAAACTGGAGTTGTTGCCTAGCCTATGACAAGATGATAGACATGACTGTTAGGGACACCATAAAGCATATTTCACTAAATAAGTTAATTAAGTGAAAACTTAAAAATGTAGGCCTATAAGCTATGTGTTTTAAAACATTTATAACAAATAAATATTAATCATTATAGTCTAATATTCTATTATCACACAAACACACTCGCGCACACCCCGGGAAAACAGGAGATTCTGTTTTACAATCACTGGCTACAATAACACTGATACGCACAATGGAGAAGTTTGCCTCGAACGTCGACTTCCAGGCCGCGGTCCATCCCTCCAATGAGCATCGTCAAAACAAACGTCACTTAAAACGAAGGCCACTGGAACACCACGTCCTTGTTGAGATTTAATTATGACCGCATAAAATGCAAATCTATATTGTGTTATGCCTTTATGGGCTCTATTTTAACGGTCTGAAACGGAAGTGTCTTTGCGCAAAACGCAAGTGACTTTGTGGGCGGATCTTGGGCGCTGATGCTATTTTACCGGCGGGATATTTGACTGTTGCGCCCAACACAAATCTTAAATGGGGTGGTCTGAATTAGCTACATTAATCATGGGTGTGGTTTGGGCGTAACGTGCAATAAACCAATCAGGGCGTCATCTCACATTCCCTTTAACAACAGGCATGCTTGTTCCATAGCTGATTGCTATTATGGTGGCGTATTTGCCAGGCGCAGCCAGGAGCATTCACAGCGCTATAATTTTACTGTTCAGTTAGGAACGGTCAGCTGAAGGGTTCAGATGCAAAAGCCTCTAAATGTCACCTATGTCAAAAATGAGATAAAGATGGTGAGGGGATGCTCTCCACACATAGTATACGTTAATCAAATAATTTAATTTCTAAACCCACTAAATACCACTCTCTTCCTGGTCTGAAATATCGATTTATAGGCAAAAACCTATAGGAGCCTGAATTTAAATGCTCATTTAAAAGAAAAGTGGTCAGACGGATTTAGAGGGTTTTGCATCTGAACTCTTCAGCTATTGATTTTTCCTCTTGACAAAATGTAATACAGAATTGTCACAAAGACATACTTTCCGATGTTTTGGGATCACTCTCACTGAATCACGAGATTATGAATGCATGGTGATATTTTTGCTATGTACAATGTAATCTAACATTACCTCTCTATAGACAATGCATATCTTCTGTCAGTTAATCTTTTCTCTCCCGTGCTGCCGCTGGGGCATATGGCATCGGCATGCAATTCAACATCACGTCTCCTTAAGTCATCTAATATTTCCTAATTTATGTCATCAACACAACCGTGATTCGTGAAAATGTGTACGCTAGATTTATGCCTATTTTTTTCACATCTTAATGGACACCACACTGATTTCCCTCGAGTGGTAATATTTTCCCTCGAGTGGTAATATTTTTCTTTGAAATTATGTATGGTTTACCGAAATGGGAACTAGGTTGTATATATGAGTGGAGCGAAGTGTGCGTTGCGCAGCACAGGCGGCCTGTGAGAAACAGTTTCCAAGTTGACCTAACTTTCAACTCTGCACAGTATATCCCATTAACTGCATGACAGTAGGCTATTTACAATATTTTCTGTTAAGTAGAGTTTGTAAACACTTTATCATCAACTTAATGCACGCACAACATTCGTTTGAGCAGGAGAGAGAATAACAATGAATGGGTGCAGCAACTACAGAAATTGTTGCCATACTTGCTGCTTTCTTGTACTATTTGCTGGTTAACAGCACATAAAAGCTGATTTAAGCTAATTCACTAACTCAAGACTTTAAGGCCATCATGGATATAAAACGTTTCTTGAAAATAACAAAAGGATGGAGGGAACATAACAAAGCTTGGAGTTATTTCAGATGGGCTACAACAAGGTAGGCAAAATTGTGGTGCTTAAAACCTTAGCGCAGCTGGAATAATGCTTAGGCTGATGTTAAAGCGCACGTGATGTTTAAGCCATACACAACGGTAAATTGGAACAAAACTAAAGGTAACTTTAGTCTTTATAGGGCTGTATAAAGTTGTCCAAATTAATAGGTCATAATTAGGCGTTGTTGTTGTAAAGATATTGCATGTAGATGTTGTACTATATAGGCTACTCAATTTGTTTTTGAGGTCACCAATGCACGAACAAAACCGGGAAATGGACAAATATTATCAAGGCTTTGAATGTTTCCGTCTGTGCACGGGGGTGTCTGTAGATTGGTGTGCAACACATTCATTCATGCAAGCCTGTGGTCATGCATGCGCCCTTAAAATAGCATCTGCATTTGCGCCACAGACTTTAGACCAGGGAGTTCCTGGTCTGTGGCGGAATTGTTTTCTGAAACTGCAAAATATCAACAGTGAACGTTTGCGCCGGAACACGCCCCGTCTTTTCGCTGAACCGCCCCAGTGGGCGCAATCGAATTCCCTAATTTACAGGCACGTACCTGTGGAGGAAAATTTCCAATATGCGCTGACTGCAAAATAGGAAAGACAAAAGCGTGAGTATACAATGTCAATTGCGCTGGGACGCACGATAGAGCCCTATATGTTGCATCCAAGTAGATCATCTCTGAGCCTTGTTTCCTCAGTTCTCTCTGCCATGGTGTGCTATACACAATAACCAACGGCTGGCTGAGTGGCACAGAGGCTGGTAGTGCAGTATATCATTTTTCAGTGTTGATTTCACTAAATGATCCACACTCACAGAGTCATTTGAGTCCATGCGACAGTGTGCATTATAACTCTTCTGGAATGGTTATGACATCATTTGAAGTGACGCAGGGATGGATTACTGCACGGGCCTGCCGGGCCCAAGGGGTCAGGGGGCCCTGAAGCCCAAGCCTTTGCATGGAATCATTGCCTCAATATCAACAAATCAGGATGTAGGCTATGAATCTGATTGAATTTAGTATTGGCCATCCCCAAAATGTATCAGAATACAGGAAATCACATCAAACAAAGTAAACATTTTCTGGGGGAGGACCCCCAACCCCCCCTCCCACATATACGACAATAAGTGGGGGGCCCTTAATACAACTGGGCCCAGGGGCCCGAAAGTTCATAATCCGCCCCTGGAGTGACGAGGTACCGCCTGTCCTTGACATGGGAAGATTTCATGTACATGTCGGCCCATTCTTTGCAGTGGAGGAGGACTTCTGCATTCGATTGGCCCTGTTGAATGAGTGTGTGGATGTAGTTTATCACATCAGGGTCAATACAATTCACACTGCTCTCCAATGAATTTGTCGGATCGTGTCCTGAATGCTCACTCATTAGACCAGGGGTTTTCAACTGGTTCTGTGCCAGGGACCACCATTCTGACTAAGCAGTAATCCACGGCCCACTGTGTGTGTGTGTGTGGGGGGGGGGGGGGTACTCCACACAGTCTGTCTATTCGTGGTGATATAGTGGTGCATAGCGATCATATTATTCTCTGGTTCCTGCCAGCCTTGCCCTTTACTTTAGATATGCCAGTGTGGAAAACCGCTCTCACAGAGGTATAGTTGAAAAGAGTAAGACATAACAGCACTCTCTCATGAGCGGCTGTCCTTTGACATCATGCAAAATCTGTTGCAACAAACTGCAATCTGTGTCTCATGACGCGAGTAAGTTTCGGCGATTTAATTCATGGCCTCGTTGAAAGCACCGTTGAACATACGGAACAGTGGTAGGCTACATCCTCTCCAGTTTCATCAATCGTTACTTTAAATCCATATTTAACATAATATATATAACCTTCACTGTATTTTCTTTCTCGTTTTTCACTATGTTTCCTCCGAAGTTGTAGGCCTAGCTTTGTCTGAAGAGCATGCAGCAGAAGCATGTCCATCTGTCCTGACATAGCGATCCTTGCTGGTGCTGACTAACTTCACCTTAGTTAGAAACGTTAGTTAACAGCTCCACTCCACTCCAAATTTCACCAAACTAAGCTTCTTTTTAACGAAACCTCAATAACGTGAACTCCGTGTGAGATGCTGGTCTATTTCGCACAGAGACTGTAGCCTACCTTATGTGTGTATGTGACGTTGGGGATGCACAAGCAAAGCACAGGATAGACCATGTACAAAGCTAGCCTATCCTGTGTCCGTTTGAATCTCATCTCCTCTATAGTATTTAAGATATTTTCAAGTTCAAAAATTCTGGAAATGGTTTGGAAAAATTAATGATGGAAACAAGTTATTAATTGTGAAATTATGTAGACTGGAATGCATGTCACGGACCACCTGCATTAGACGGATAATACAGCCATTGCAACAGATGTTGCTAACAAATGTGAAAGACACATACAGTAAGCCCCACAGCTATTGGCGCTTGTTTTTTGTGGGTCTCCGGAAGATTTCCCTTTGCAGTGACTAGCTCTCTTACATCTCCACTGAAATTGGGGGGCAGCCGTGGCCTACTGGTTAGCACTTTGGACTTGTGCCGGTTCAAACCCTGACCAGTAGGCACGGCTGAAGTGCCCTTGAGCAAGGCACCTAAACCCCTCACTGCTCCCTGAGCACCGCTGTTGTTGCAGGCAGCTCACTGCACCGGGATTAGTGTGTGCTTCACCTCACTGTGTGCTGAGTGTGTTTCACTAATTCACGGATTGGAATAAATGCAGAGACCAAATTTCCCTCACGGGACTTATAATTGTTCAGGCTGTCTTTTTTTCAGGCTTGTGAAATTTCCAAGGCCATTTTCTTCTAAGGATTGAAGGTGGGATGCCATGAAAGCATCCTTACTCTTGTCTCTCACCACAACAATTGTTCTTTTAACATGTGGATTTGTCTCTTTTCGTAGAGACTGCTCCAAAGCTTCAATCCAGCTGGCCTCCATTACTGGAAAAAAGTATAGACCTACAGTTTGTCATTGAAAGAAATATACAGCTGTGAAAATAACATGTAACATACTGTCTGTTTTTGACATGGGAAGAGTTCATGTATCAGGTATAAATAATAAAATAATAATAATAATTAATTTTATTTAAAAACGCCTTTCAGGACACCCAAGGTCGCTTCACAGATAAAACAAATAGAAGAAAAAAAATATATATCAAAAAAGGAGAGAAATTATATATACAAAATATATATAAAAATAGTCCATTTAGCCATATCATAGTCCATAGGCTAGTCTAAAGAGAGTTTTCAGTTCCTTTTTAAACTGGGCAGTGGATTCACACTGCCTGATGTCGTTTGGAAGTGAGTTCCATAGCTTTGGGGCTGTGTGGGAGAAGGCTCTCTCTCCCATGGTGCTGCGGTTCATCTTGGGCACCTTGAGCAGACCAGCTGATGAGGATCGCAGCGAGCGGGAAGGGGTGTAGCTCTCCAAGAGGTCGGTGATATAATTGGGAGCAAGATTATGCAGGGCCTTATATGTCAACAGTAGGATCTTAAACTGGACTCTCTGGGTAACTGCCTGGTAACCAGTGTAGCTGCAACAGTAAAGGTGTTATGTGGCTTGTGGACTGTGGAATGCCAGAGAAGATGGAATTGCAGTAATCAATGCGGGATGTAACATAGGCGTTTCTGCACTTACAAGTACAAGTACTTCTGCACTCTGCTGACTGAGGGAGGGGCGCAGTCTTGCGAAGTTACGCAAATGGAAAAAGGCGCTGCGAGACGCACTGTTAATATGGGCAGTGAATGAAAGTGTGGTATCAGTCAGTTCTTTACAATTCCCAACACACACACACACACAGAGCAACTTGTGAGTATTTAATTATGCAAATCCATTTTGTAAATACATTACAGGACTGTGACAACAGTGTGCGGGTACTTTTTTCTTTATTTCAGTCTTTTTTTTTATACAGGCACTATCCAACTTATTTCATTCACAGACACACTCTTTATCATTCTTCATATCTCACTCTTATCTTCATGATTCTTAATGATTTTCTTCCTTCACAGCTAACATTCCGACACTGATCTACTTGACGCTCACTAACATCCATACAGCCACAACACTTTACCAACATACCCTAGATACATATTATTGACCTGGTTAGATTGCACTTTTTCTTAATAAATTACTATTCTTTACAACTGTCTTTTTTCCCTCATTATGTGATGGTGTGAACGAGCCCACACTGTTAGACGTACATCAGTTTGGAAAAAAACATCTGATAACAACCCATAAACATAAGTTATTGTATTTCTATGCATGTGAGTGACTGTAAACATCCTTGAAACCTCACTATAAGAAATGTAAATTTACCAACACACCTCTGCCTTAAGTCTGTTCATTTTGGACCATCTGATCTTTTTTCTGTGAGTGAAAGTGCTTAGTGTAATATCTTTAAGAGATTTGAAGAATAACCAATAAAAGTGTCTTGCTGTGCACATAAACACTTAGGCCTATATAATGTAGACCATTACTTCATAACCAATCAGTCTAGCCATTGTCCACTAGCTTGTGCTGCATTTCAAAGAATGTTAGTCCCATCACAGAGAAAATTTAGATTAGGCTGTTTCCACATTCACCTCATTAAGAAAGATAGAGTAAGACTTTACAACATCATTATCACATCCAATAGCATCGAATAAATAACTGCCCACCAATCAGACACATAAACATCCATGAAATTGTGTTTTTTATTGTCTGTTTCTGAGGAGAAAAATGTAACATTGATACAACACAACACAGCCCCATTTCCATTGATCTAGTAGTAGGTTGTAAAAGATACATACAGTAAATACCAAACATATATGTACATGTGTAACTCTTTTATTGTCAAATCCTTGTTTTTAGTGCTATATGCTCCAAAGATGCCGGCTTTTACAGCCTCCAACCTGATTTCATAGTTAGGAAGTTTCTGTCAAAGATTCTAGAATCTTTTGTTTCTGTAATGAGGCCAAAGAGTATAGAAGTTACTTCTATACTCTTTGATGAGGCCCCTGATTTACATTTACATCATACCATTCCGTTTAGGATCACAAAGGTTGCTAGGCAACATCATGATGTCATAGAACATAGCACAGGGTAAACTGAAAATTTTGTTCACTTTTGCTTGAGTTTGTGTAGATGTTGGCTGGGTTCAGATTTTTTTATATTGAAATTCAAACTGTGATTTCTGACGATCTGATTTTTATGTGGTTCTGCTGGATTTTAGCCTGCTGCCTGGCAGCACGGCAGGATGAAGGCAAAAAAATGAAGAGATGCGTCAAAAGATACGGACTGGTGGAACTAAAAAGAGAACTGAGGGCTTTGGGAGTTAATATTGATGAGGACGTGGGTGAGACTAAAAATAAAACCAAAAAGAAACTACAAAAGCTCCTCATAAAGGAGCTGAAGAAGATCAAGGACAACAAAAAAGGACTGGAAAATAGGGCTTATAACGACTACACTATGCCCATGGATACCCCAGAATATATCCTATCTGCTCTCAATGAACTGGAGGCTTTGATAGTTTACGTTGATGATGACGTGGATGAAGCTCAAAGGAAATACAAAAGGAAGAAGGAACTACAAAGTTTCCTAATAAATGAGCTAAAAGAAGTCGAGCACGACAAAACTGACCTGGACAACAATGTATACAAAGAGACATCAACTATGCCGATGGAGATCCCTGAAGTATCAGAGAGAAATGAAGGAGAAGCCGTGCTGGACAGTCTCCTATATAAAGTGGACTCGACTCTGGGTGAGTAGAATACCTGCTCACATTGGGTGTAAGAAATAGCCTTGCATCACCAAAACCCAACTTGAGCAATAAGTGGGCTATGTAAAAAGCGAGCTCACTTTTAAAACATCAAAATGGTTCAGCAGTAAATTTGAATAAAATGCTTCTCCAATTTGTTTCGCCTCAGAAGGACGAATGAAAAGGAAGAGAAAGGGAGAGCATGGAGGCCAGACGCTGGAGACAGGAAAGAAGAGGCGGAGCGAGAGGCCCGTTTCTGGAGTGCCCTACAGATTCACAAACGCTCCGTCCCTAGGAAGAGGTTTTGTGTGGTAGGACAGCAGCAGACGGGACAGACAAGGACAAGGACCATCATCAATAATAAAACCAAAACCAGAAGACAGACTTCTGGTGGTCTTCACTGTTTCTCCTCTATTAATTTTTAAAATATTCTTCTAGCACCACTAAGGACAAGATGAGAACGTATGATTTGTTTTATAAAATGTACATTTTATCTGTTAAGATTCAAGTTCAGTATGTAAAAATGTCGCTGAACTATTACTGAACATCACCTTAACCAAATTCAACCTCTAGAATGGAGAATATAACCTTATGGAGTTAACACTGATGAGGACGTGGATGAAATTAAAAAGAAGACCAAAAAGTAACTACAAAAGCTGCTAATAAATATAATTTAAATATAATTCTGCCACCCAATGACTTGTAGGACCAGATGGGGACGTATGAGCCCCCTATATATTTATTCGTTTTATAAAAAGTACATAGGCTACCGGTATACAGTCATTTCCTGTGTATTAGCTGCATTGTGTATAAACCGCAGGAAAGTGTTTTATGCAAGTAAAAAAAAAACATTAATGCCATATTAACTGCCCCTGTGTATTAATCTCATAGCTGAAGAATTTTTGCAAAAGCAATGTATAAACCTTGGCTAATAGTTGGGAAATAATGGTCACATTGAACCTAACATGTAAGCTACATTGTAGAGGAGACTACATGTATAGCTAGGAGTAGGATATGACTCTGAGTGTGCTTGTATGACTGCATGTGTGTGTACCGCTGCCTCACCTGGGGTACCTGGTACCGCAGCATGAGGAAGTAGGTGCTCCTTGGCCTCCTCCAGGGACCATGGCTGCCGGTGACATGTCTCTGGACTCTGACTCTGCTCCAGACGGAAGCACAGGGACTGCATCCGCACCAGCAGGACCGAGCAATCCTGTCCCACAGACACCCACTGCATCCCGTCAGGGAAACACTCTGGGCCAGATGTACACATTTGCGAACATAGCGTTATCAGCGCCATGGACAAACCGCAGATAGCGATCGCTGTGATACCCAAGTTTATGTCGTATTTATCAAACTTTCAATTCATAAAGTAATCTGCGTCTTTCTCTGCCCCCTACCGCAATTTCTGAATGTCCACAATTGAACGGCATAGCCTACAAGCGCAGTTGAATGAAGTTAACTGATGACAACATTAAAAAGAATCAAATATTATGAAATAATACCATACATGATAAGCGGTCAACAAGCAGGGAGATAATGAATATCAGTAGCTCTTCTCAAACTACTTGTGCACATAGGCTATGAAGACAGGCCACATACATAAAGTGCATATTGCATTCATTATTTTATATTATGAATTCTTTATATATTATAGTATGTAATAACAATAAATAGGAAGGTGTTAAAAAGAAAACAGGTGGTGAGAATAATAAATGAAAATATAGCACTGGCAGTGGGAGGGGATTAGTTTTAGTTCAACATGGTTATGGCTTTGGGGATGAAGCTGTTTTTGAGTCTGTTAGTTCTGGAATTGATGCACCTGTAGCGCCTTTCAGAGGGCAACAGGTCAAACAGATGGTGGCATGGGTGTGTAATATCTGTGATGATGTTTCTTGCTCTGCTGAGACAGCGAGAGTTGTAGATGTCAACCAGTTTCTATGCAGTCTTTACCACCCTCTGCAGCCTGTTCCTCTCTGCTTCAGTGCAGCTGGTAAACCACACCGTGATGTATGTCAGCAGGCTCTCAATGCAGGCTCTGTAGAAAGTCTCCAGCAGCTTACTGTCCAGTGTGTCCTTCCTGAGCACCCTCAGGAAGTGGAGTCTCTGCTGGGCCTACTTGGTGACTGCGTCAAAAAATCAGTCAGTCAGTTTTGGCAGTTATTTTGAATTTAGGACAGGGTCTAAGTTAGGATTCCTAAGTTAGGAAATTCTTGAGTTAGGATGGTTCTGTAATGGCCAAATTCCTCTCTTAAGTAAAGATAGGATTTTTTCCTAAATGCAGTTTGGAAACATGCTTCTGTAATACCAAAAATCCTAAAAGCCATCCTAAACTGAGAGAAGATAGGATTTCATAGTTAGGAAGTTTCTGTAATGAGGCCCCAGGACTTAACTGACCTGTATGACCCCTGCTTCCTGTTGCCTCTCTTCAGTGCCATGTTGTGACCAGGTGAATGTCTGTAGGTGTGGTGATTTTGTTGAGCCTCCACCAATTCACGTATTTATGCTCTCAAAAGACAGTTTGAACCCATTAGCTTCTGAAAATAGACCCTAAGTTGTTTTCGTTCCGGAACATTCCTTTAAAGTCGACATGATATGTCAGCTTCATTCTCGAAATTTCAAGTCGACTTGTGTGGCCCTACTTTGTGCAACATCTCAAATGAGTGGTTATGGGCTAGGTTCATGTGGGCCCTTGAGACCAACATATAAACATTTTGTCATCTTTGGTGCAATAGTTTGGGTAGTTATGCAGCAAGGCACGTGAGGACCAAACGCATATTTTCTGTAAATGTCTAGTGGGGCTGCTGACTGACAACTCCTATAAGAGCGCTTAGTGCTAGCAGCAGTCCTAATAAGCTAGTACAATATTTCTCAGTGAGGTAAAATGCCAGGTCGCACACACAGAGTGCATACAGTTTATGTTAACAATCCCTTTTATGTTAACAGTCAAAGAAATACAGTACATCCATGTACAGGATACAAATTAAAAACACAACTGAATATATTTGGACATGATTTTACATACATTCAAAATAAAGGCGTCACGTTGACATGCTTGAGTCCAGGAGAGTGAGGATTTCTCTGCAGAGGTCAACCACATTTGATTTGGACTTATTAATTTCTCCTTGGTCCAACGTCACTAGTTTGACATGCGTCAAAAACAGCTCAGCAGACTCCACACCACTCCACAACTCATGGATGTACAGAGATAGCAGCAGCAGGCCAGCTTCTGTGGGACAGTGTTCAGATGTCAGAGGACAGTATTTTTCATGTAAGGCTAGACAGCAGGCAGTACCTCAGGACCATTTCATATTTACACTGACACTGACCAGATAACAAGTTAACTTTGGATGATGTTACGCAATTTCCACAAAATTCTAAAATCCTTAAAATTAACTGGTCTCTAATGGCAATGACATTGAAGTCTGCTCACCAGCGCATATAATCATGTTTTAGCCTTACCTCTTCCTGTATGGTCATCTGTAGACTTTGGTAGGCAGGTGGTGACCACTGCCTGATGCAAAGGTCCCATTGGGACACCTTGTGCCTCCAGTAGCTGAAGCATGATGCTGGTGAAGAGGCTGAGAGTTTCTTCTCGGCTGGAGCACTGTGTTGGATCTCCACACTCACAGGTCTGATGGTAGAGCCTAAGGAAGTCTATTTTTACGGCCATATCAGCCATGAGTGTATCGATCACGCCTTTGTGGGGCAACACAACCGTATGCACCCATTTCAAGAAGCTCAACACACTGTTGCTATCGTATGTTGATAACGCCAACGTCCGGAGAGTCCATCTGACGAGTAGACTAGCCGCTGAGTGGGACATGCAGACAGGTTCAAGGCATTTAGTTTGAGGCACTTCTGAATTGGTTTGGGGGGCAGTTGAGGGCACAGGCAGAGTCCGAGGTGCAGGCTCCCAGTGTGTGAAGATGTTCCTCAAGAGGGGTTTGCACTCGTCCAGGAGGCTCTGATCCCGTTTCTCAGACTCTCCGTCCGTGTCTGTCTGCTCTTCCATGCGTGAGCGCAAAGCCTGTTGATGCATGGAACTTTTGGCTCGGCCTCTTTCTCTCCCAGCACCTGCAGAAGAAAGCATCAATTTTGCTATCTCTCTCTACTACAAACTACCATCCTTCTATTCAAAGACAGACAGCTGAAAGCAGCCATATAATGTACCACCAACATTGCCCCTTGAAGTTGTGCTTGATGTGCTTTCAGTGTTCACTGTATACTTCATATCAGCATAAGGACTTAATCCTTATCAGGATAAGGACTGTGAGTTATAAGGGCCTAAAACTACCTCAGTAATTTTATGGTTGTACCGACTGAATTACCGAAGGACATTCAATTTCATTCAATTAAAAAAATAACAGATGGGGGCGCTGTGGCAGGCTACAGCAGGCTACAGCACCCATACCATGTACAGGTCCGAGTGCCCACGGGGACCCAGGTTCGAATCTGACCTGCGGTCCTTTCCTGATTCCCACCCCCATCCCATCTCTCTCTCTCTCCCCCACTTACTTCCTGTCACTCTTCACTGTCCTGTCCAAATAAGGGGGGGGGGGGGGGGGGAGCCCAAAAAATATACTTAAAAAAAAAAATCAGATGTCTCACCAAAAACGTCTTTGAGTTGACATGCTGTGGCCAGGCCTTGCAGAGTGTTGAGGAGAGCTGTGTCGCGAGCCAATGTTCCCCAGCGATGGAGCAGAGAGAGGACGTCCAAGCTGGAGAGAAGCTGGGCTTTCAGAGTGAGCCAGCCCGCTTCCGAATGGACTCCCAGAGCTATCCCACGATGCATCAAGACAGAGGATAGAGTCTGTAGGAAAGGTTTCAGCTGAGGGGCTTTCACACCTGCTGTCCTGATGTGTGAAGACAGAAGGACACACACAATTTTAGGAATTCGTCAAATATCTGTGAAACAAACTGTACAAACCTTTACCGAGTAAGTCTATGTTCTTACGTTAAGGTTGTTTTACTTTTACAAAAGCTAGAATTCTTTTAGAATTCTGCTAGAAGTCTTACTTGAGGTGTTTGATGACACTCAAGAGCACACAGAGGAACTCATTGATCAGCGGTAGGGGAAGGCACTTGACCGCAGGCTGAGGTTTGTCCTGATCTTCTGCTGCAGAACTGCTCTCCTCTGCCCTGCTCTCTTTCTGGCCCAGATTAGTGAACCACAGTGTGTGCGCCAGGTCCACAACAGCACTGAGTAACCTAGGATCCACAAACCTATAAACAGGAAATATAAACAGGAAACATTGTGACACTGTAACAAGGATTTAGTTTTTGTATGCTTTGAGTATACAGATAGAGAAGTATGGTAACCTATAGTGTGCTTGTGTATGCTGTACCTTCTCTCCAGCACCTGCATTAGCCATGTCAGAAGTCCATGAGCCTTAGTGAGATTATAGGCTCCTTTGGTAACATGGGCAGTTTTCCTCAAAACATTTATAATCAGAATCTATGGGGGAGACACAACATCAGACAATACAAATGAAGGGTTGTAAAATAAGGTGTGTTAAACTCTTAACATGCATTAAAACAGCATTGTTAAACAGCATTGCCTTGAGTTCTATTGAGTGTGTGCGTCTTTGTTAGCATTGTACCTGAGTGGACTCATCACACAGCGGGCTGCAGCAGAACCCCAGTAGGGTGTGGTAGAGGCCCTGCTGGTCGCACAGCTCGTAGCAGTATCTGTCCGCCACACCTTCCTCCAGCACGCTCAACATCCACTCCCGCTCCACTTTGTGCTGAGAGCAGGGAAAAATAAACAGGCAATCCATCAGCCGTGCACAAAACCACATGCACGTAAGCTCCAAGGCTGGAACAGTCAACCCGTCTCTTTCTGTTGATAACATCGCAAGAACAACATGCAAGGGTGACAAGTCTCCTTCACCTCTGCTAACAGTAAAACAAAGATGTAACCGCGATTGTCGGAATACACTTCCCAACTGTCATGCTGTTCCAGATAAGCACATGATGAGGGAGGACCATATCAACTGGAAATACAAACACACATGCTATCTGGACCTCCACTTACCTCTAAATCAGAGCTGTAGAAGAGTTTGAAGAATTCAGGGACGCGCTTAAAATCCAGATACTGGTGTCCCAGGAGGAATTTGTTGACAACCATGTACATGTGTTCCTCTGGATCACAGAATAAACAAACACATCAATACATCTTACTACTTACAAGTGCAATATGACTGATATTCATGTCATGTCACTCATATCATGTAAACCATTAAAGGAAAACTGGCAATTTTTCACATAGAGTAGATCTCACTGAGTACTGTCAGTGCAAAAATGAAGGGGAAAAAACCCCGGTGCTACCGAGCTTGAATTGCTGCAGCCAACAGCTGGAGCAGAAAGACAGCTACAGTGCTATACTCTGGGAACAAAAAAATCATTTCGTTTTTTTTATACCGTCAGTACTCGGTGACCTTGAGAAACGGATCTATGTGGAAAAATTACCAGAGTTCTCCTTTAAGATCAGAATAAGCTGAATTCTGCTTTCTGGGGTAATAAACCCACCAGGTCTGAGCATCTGCTGAGCCACTTTGGCCACATAGGTGGTCAACACGAAAGGCACTCGAAGGTTCTGTTGCTTAATACCATTCTTCACTGTGTCCAGCAAATACAGAAGCTGAAAAATATGGTCAACAGAGGATTCAGAATATAATGGCTTGCAAATATTTCAGGTAAGAATGTTGGCAATAATCATGTAAATACTGATTCTGATTCTAAATGAACTGCTATCAATAAAAAGGTATTATATTAAAATATAGTCAATACCATATTAATCAGTCATTATATATATATATATATATAAAGATATATATCTATATATCTTTATGCTATGTACCTGTCTCTTCCCTTTGAAGCGAGCTGCTTCCAGATGCTGGTAGTAAGAGCCCAGCACCTGGTACGCAGCTGCCCTCAGCTTGGGGTCGTAGCTGCTCAGGGAGGCCACAGTCACCCCGAGGGCATGGCAGGACACAAACTTCAGGCAGTCAATTACACACTCTGGAAGAGATTAAAACAGAGTTGATGACTTAAAGTCACAAAATTAGCTGTTGGATGTCCCAAACAGGAATTCAGTTTATGTGAACCTGAAAAGCATATACATTTATCCTATTTCGGATTTTATATTATCCCCAAGAACATGTCTGGCTCAACAAAATCACCCCACCGACAGACAGACTCACCTGGTCGCAACATGGCACTGAAGAGAGGCAACAGGAAGCAGGGGTCATACAGGTCAGTTAAGTCCTGGTCTCCTTCTGCTTTATAAATCAGCTCCTTCCCTTCCTACAAGACCGCAACCAGTCAGTCAAGACACTCTGAGAAAACTGCGTTCCTCTACCCCACAAAAACAGTCCTGGCTCCTACTATTGCCAAGCAATGGAAATGTCACTCCGCAGCCAAGTTCAGTGAGAGAGGCTTTACATCACAATAATTACTCCATTTCTCTAGCTTAGAATTAATAGAATGTTCACATCGGATAATTAAATGCAAAATGCAGAGTGATTTATAGCTGTAAAGAGAATCGGAGTGAGGATATCCTGAGAAATCACCATTCATCGTGACTTATGGAATGTCTGTCGTCCAATCAGAAGACCCGACCTAACTCGCATAATAGATGACACATTCTGAGGACCTGCGCTGAGGCTTCCTGCAGTTCATCAAGCCATGTGGTTAGCCACACACTGCTATTATTTTGCTACAGCTTCTGAGGTGTACTCAGATAGATAGATATATATATATATATAGATAGATAGATAGATAGATACTTTATTGATCCCCAAGGGGAAATTCAAGAAACTCCGTGGTTTACCTGTGGGATGATGCGGCGCTGCTGGGGGAAGTGGCTGACCGTGTGCTGCATCCTGGCGGGGATGAGCAGGGCCAGCATCTCCTCTGAGCTGGGCTGCTGCCACAGCGACGGGCCCATGCTCATACGGGTCTTATGGTGCTCCACCGCTGCAGGGCCCCACAGCATGCACCTAGAGATCAACCACACAAATACATAAAAGCTCATGACTGCATACAAAGACAGGATGCATACACACAAAACAGTAACTACAATAGGGCAGGCATAGCAGTCTATTGTGCAAAACAGCCACCACGGACAATGAAAGGTACTGTGTAATTTATTCACAAAGTATATACATTCACAAAATACAATATGTTGCGTCTTCAAAATGGAATTGAAATACTAATAACGTACTACTATCACCCACAAATACTGGGAACACAGGCAATGCCTTGCATACCATGATGGACACTAGTGTACTTACTGAAAGTCCATGAGACTAAAGCCATTCTTCTCATATTCCTGAAGCAGGAGGAGCAGCTTCTGATCTGCAAACATGACCCCACCCCAGTTCACATTAACCACGGCTATCACAGGGCTTAAGACATATTTATAACCACAGGAGATCTCGGGGGATCAGTGACAGACCTGCAGTGCTCAGCGTGGCTCCGTAGGCCCCCAGCAGAACCACAAAGTGCCGCATCTCACACACCGATGGGCATTTCTTCACCAGCGCGAGCGAGAGAGAGATGAGAGCCTCTGAAATACACAAAGACACACATTGCTCAGATGAATAAATCTAAAGGTGTCACATTTTAATGACGGTTTCTACGGAGAAGAAAAATGCAATAACTCTCTTCCCAGGGCTGGACAAAATTCTGGGCAACCACAGCCTTAATTCAAACTATCCATAAAAATCAAAACGGGAATATCCGGTCTTGGACATCTGCAATGTGAGAAGTAAATTGACTGATAGGTTATTTGGCACAAGGCTTCCTGCAGTTCATTAAGCCATGCGGTTAGCCACACACAGCTATTATTTTGCTACAGCTTCTGAGGCTTTAATCCTGTCATCAGTCAGAAGGATAGCCATATTCTGATGCTTTTGGCCGACAGTCGCTAGTCGCTACCCTAAGTGATGCATAGGGCTTAACTCCATCTTTACGGTACATAAATCAGGGAAACGTTCATACCACACAACATCTGTCAGGTATAATACTCACAATGTAATATTTTTCCTCCCTGACTTACAGACATACAGATACTGTCTGAGAGACAGCAGCAGTACAGTTATCCACTGTGTCATACCTTTAACCTGAGGACTACTGCACAGCTCCTCCTCTGAGCCCAGCATGGAGGGCAGGAAGAGGGAGTGGCTGCTGGACATCATGTGGATGGTGGCCAGGGGCAGCAGGCCCTTAGGGGGGTCAGAGTCTCCGTACAGCAGCTCCACCAGGCTGTTTAATGTGTTCACTAGGGCATGGTGTCTGTAGCGATGTCTTCAGATGGGGAAAGTTATTTGGTTACGGATTACACCAATTTATTACAAATTATACTGGTAAAATATCACATTTTCATATTGGAGATATTTTCACATAGTTGTATATTAGATGACAATCATTGTTGTTTTATCAGTGCTATGGTATTACAATGTTGACCTTCAATGATACACTTACTTTAGCCCCGATTTCACAAAACTATTCCAGTCAGTCACTGCCACATGTTGTTGAGACATCTATGAGCAAGGCATAACATTGAGACAACATGAATAATATGTAATGTCATAATTATAATATATAACTTTGTACTGATTCCATATTTACCACAAGTCCCTCCAGTCTCTGTAGAATGGCCTCCTCCTGGTCTAAATTGGCACTCTCCATCTCTTTACAGCTGCTGTATGAAGCAATCAACCACCGGAGGGCAGCCCTGAGCTGGGACTTTCTCCAAGACTCCAGAGCTTCAGGGCTGTCCTCCAGCTTAGCACTGATAGCATCTGCTAGCTGCCACCTGCAATACGAAACAGCGGAAATGAACTTGTTTGCTACCATTGGTTTGCTGTTGTTAACTTAATAAATTACTTAAGAATGCCTAATCACTCATTTCAGTACAGTAAAAAAAAAAAATACTTAGGATAACATGCTTGTGGCTGGAAGATTACCTTTCAAAGCTCTGTGGTTTCTGGAGGCTGGCAGAGAGGTCTGACATCAATGTGAGAACATCACTAGCTTTGGTTGCCAGTTTGATTAGGTTGGAGAGGACCTCCACAAGCAGGCCCAGCGTCTCCCCCACCTCAGTCCCCAACATGGTGCTCCACAGGGGGGCCCGCAGAGTCTGCTGCAGGGCCGTGAGCACCGCTATGCGCACTGCAGGACACAGATAGGGCTCATTATAGTAGACGATGTAGCAGCAAAGGAATTTAACAGCCTAATGATGTGAAAGAGTGCAGATGCATGTACAGGCAGCGATGAGACATACCAAGCAAGAATATATGGGTATGTTTCGGTACATTCATTTATTAAATGAAAATTTTCCTTGAAGTAATCTTTTAATCTAGGAATCTACGTTTATTTCACGTACAAGAAACCGCCCACTTAATCCACTAAGAGTTCTAATCAACTAGATCTGAACTGTAACTGTATTTAGAATAGTGTGTCCACTAGCCTATATCATCGGCATTAACAGATCATCATTCAGACAATTCAGACTCATCCTGGTTGTCCCCACATGGAATAATCATTTAGGGGCAAATTCTCCCATGTGCATAAGGATGCGCAAGTAAAAACAAAAAAACGCGTAAGTAGGCGCTTTTCTGAGGGCTGTATTAAGGTCGAGTGCCACTACAAGGTGAAACAGCATATTGCTCGATGGCGGCAGTAGGCCTAGTTCTAAATACATGTAGGTTACACAAAACGAATTTGGTGCTTACCATGCTGATACGGCTTTAAGTTTTTTCCCATTACAGTGTCACAAGGTGGCATATTTCCTGACATTACCTTATCAATGAGGCTACATTGTTAAATAGGGAAAACCTTGTTATAATCAGCCCGTTTGGATATTTGAGCTTATCGACTGTGCACCTTCAGATTTAACTTGACGTTAAGTCATCCTCCCATAGCGAATCTGTCCATTTCTTTCCAACTTGACCGATCACTGATTGATCCACTTTTGCAGACACCTGCACTATTGTCGAGCAGCCATTATCTTTTATATTCTCCTGTCTCTGATTCCTTTCTAATGGTGATTGATATTGTTATGCCAGTTTCTCTATCTGTATTTGAAACTGCAGGTGTCAGTCTACAGCTTCGTTAGTATAGATAAATTGATATTATGAGAAGCAGCTGCCATTGAAACTTTCTTTCTGAACAGTGAGTTTTAAGCCGTTCGCTATTCAGTTCACCTTGCTTACGTTTTCAAAGTCAAAGACTGGTTTGCATTCTTTCTGGATTTAAATGGCATTCAGAGGGTCAATGAGAAAGTCCACATTCCACGTTTTCATATCAACCTAAATTAACGAGGTGTTGGATCAGTCTGGTTCTATTTTAAATAATGCATGCTTATTTCATAAGGCCGCCTTGATTTTGAAATTTTGGGTGTGACAGAAGCGGGAATGGGAGAATGCGCACTGAAAAGTGCTGAAAACTGGAAGCGCGTAAAAAAGGGACTGGGAGAATTTGGCCCTTAGTGAAATAGTGTTCCTTTGCTAACCTTCAGAGGGTCTGGTAGGGTCTTCTCTGGCAGCCACCTTCAGGTATGCGGACAGCAGGGTGAGAAGCCCCTGGTTACGCATCACCTCCTCCCCCAGGCCCGCCGTCTCCAGGCACCAGAGCTCAAAGCGCAGCCTCTGGGTGGAGCAGTTCTGCAGCAGCAGTGAGCCCACTGCTTGTGTGGAGCTGCCATCAGCGCCCCCGCCTGGCTTAGTGCAGTACAGCAGCACATCTGTCCGCACCAGCTTGGCGCTTCCGGGGTCGGCGGTCAGTGCATGGAGGAAGAAGTCCTCCAGCGCGGTGCTGCGGAAGGACGTGAGCAGCGTTGCTAGGCCACCAAGGTGTGCGCGGGACAGATAGAGGGCGCCGTCTTGCGAGGGGCTCTCGGTCAGCACCTGCAGCGCCGCCGCACCGTACACGCTCAGCTGTGACCGAGACTCTTCCTTTGTGACATCATAATCGCCCGTAGCAACCGTTGCCACAACAAGGCTCTCTTTAGGCAAGAGTAGCAGGGCGGAGACGACCTCTTTGAGCCCAGCCACCTCCATGTGTTTGTGCAACGCCAACAGCGCTTTCAGTGCCAGGGAGTCCTTGGCATGGCGCTTGGCATCAGGCTTCTCCGCCACCACCTCCAGCTCCTTTACCAGTGCCCGCTGAACAGCTGAAATATAGCCTCCGATGAGGTCCAGTGCATCCAGCTGACTCAGGGTTACCACTGCGGCCTGGAGCAGTGAGAGGATGCTGTCGCTGACCTGGGCACACAGGGCCTTGAGCTGTACAGGGTTGAGGGAGTGGGCAGGCAGGGTGCCCAGCTCGAGGGCAAAGAACCATTGCTCCAGACACGGGTGCTTAAAGATGGTCTTCAGCACAGTCAGGACCACCTATTATAGCCAAGACAGGGGGATGATGAGCAGTAATACCACATGCAGAAAACAAAGAAGCAAATGATAGTAGTCAGACTGTTATGAACCTTGATATCCACAAACATTATTTGTGCTACAAAAGTATTAAAACATCTAAGAGAAATCAAATGTGTAATGACCTTTCCCTTAAAACATGCACAAAACATCAGTTTACATACAAGCATGTATGCTGTAATCATTAGTTTGTGCCAGAAAGACATCGGTATCGCACCTCATCTTTATTGTCCTTTCCTCCAGGGCTGACGTCCAGGAACAGCTCTTCCCCCTCCTGACCCTCAACTGCTTTAGGCTCCGCGGTCTCGGACTCCTGCAGCTTCAGCACCACAGCTTGCAGCACCTCCATCAGGCTCCCCACAACAGACACACCTGTGCCTTTAGGAAGCTAAGGACAAACAAGAGCAATGACTCTTGACTTCAAACTGCAGCGAAAACACATCAGGGAACAGACATTTAAAGAGGGGTACAAGCAGTACATCGCCAGCACTGGTACACCATGGAAATTGAAGTTGCATAACAGAGCCAACAACATGCTCCACTGAGATCAGCAACATAAGCTACCACTGTACAAGCAAACAATTATTATATGGACTTTAAGAATTTAAAAATGTACGAATTTTCCGATCCTTCATGAGGACCTACCGTGCTGAGGTTCTCCATAGTGGACTGGACATAGAGCAGGAGCTGACAGACTGCAGTGGGGAAGTGCGAGAGCTCCAGGGTGGCCAGAGACTCGTCCACGCTCTGCCTGAGTTCATTCTGGAGCAGCGCAGTGGGACCCTGACTGTAGGCAGCCCTCATCACAGCAGAGAAGCCAACAGGAGACAGAGCAGCACTGTCCCTTTTCGACGAGGTGAACTGTGAAGTATGATTGAAGTTATAGGACTATGAAACCACAGTATCCATTATGTGGTTTTCTCCATCAAAAAGGAAAAAAAAGTCTCTAGACCTACAACACTCATGTACTTTTGATAGAACAGCCATAGCCATACTCTTACGCATTAAAGGCTACATGTACAAATGTACATAAAAGCAATAAAATGCTTGGAACTCCAAATCTTACCAGCGTTTCCTGAGATTGCTGTGGAAGCCATTTTGAGTAATACTGATGGAACTCTATGACAGAGGGATGAGGGGGTCCTTTGGCCTCAGTGGACGTGTGCAGCTCTTTGTCGTACTGCAGCAGGGTGAGACAGAGGGCCAGTGGGTCTCTCTGGCAGTGGAGGATGTCACAGAGCACCGCTGACAGGTACTCATACAGCACACCTGTGGGACAGAACTTACTTCAATACTGAACCCAAGCATCTCAACACCACAGACAATATTCATTAACACAGACAGGCAGTCATACAGAAATACCTTGTTAACAGGACACCAAGCAGAAAATAAAGCAGTGTGTCACTCAACTCAACTCTATTTATTTCTAATAATCATAGATGGTCATATATCTTTCTCAGGAAAAATAGGTTTGAAACTCAATGGCTGTCTTGAAAGACTAGAAGTGAACGTATTGACAGACTAGGTAAATGCAAATTTACACATGGCTCATAAAGACGTCTTCTTCTGCCATGCATTCATGTGGTGGTTAAAGAATACCTTTCTCCTCTTTGTATGCTGCAGGGAGGTCATTCCGTGCCTCAAGAACAGCAGGCACTATGGCACTGAAAGGGAAGCTCTGCATGATGAGATCATCAGTAAGCGACGGCCCCAGCTGCTCGATCTCACCCTCACTGCCCTCCATGATGACATCAACCATGTCCAGCACATCTAAAAAGATAACATGATAATTAATGTAATCAATTTAATCATGTAGAAATATACTAAATAAATAGCACAATTCACATGAATTAAATATGACAATATGATAAATGTGACAGTAAATATGACAATATTGACCATAAAAATGATACATTGCCAATACTCATAATAAGATTGTCAGACAAGTTCTCACCATCTATGTGTGAGATGGGGATGCTGACCGCATCTCCATCCTGACCACTGAGGTTGGCCTGCAGGTAGGCTGCCTCCTGCACCAGGCTGGCTGCCTTATCTGTGTATGTGTGTGGGTTACACAGCAGTTTCACCAACACCTGAGTGCATACACACAGATACATGAATATACCAGTACACACAGAACACAGTGAAAGGCACAGTCTCACATTCAACATCAAGCAAACAGATTGGGTTATATTGCATTTGCTGATGATTCAAGTAATGGCGGCATCTAGTGGTCTTGCACAGAAACACAGTAACTTCAAATGACTGACTTCTAAGTTATGAGGAGTCATTTAAATCCACAACAATTAGAGACAGTTGACATTAATGACACCCAAGTTCCATATGTATTGAGCATGTACCCAATTAAGTCCCTAATAGTGAAAAATTGTGAATAGTGAAAAAAACATGGACAGTGAAATGTGTGGAGAGGACTCACCCTGTCCAGGAACTGGATGACTGGCTCCTGGTGGGAGGGCTCCAGACAGGCCAAGCCATCCAGCCACAGCTCGAGCTCTCGCCATGTGTGCTCGAACACACCACTGTCCTTGAGAACCTAAAACACACACATACACACACATTGTTTTTGATGACTCTCCCCACCACACACACACACACACACACACACACACACACACACACACACACACACAAACCATAACTTTACCAAAACGCACCTTGAGGACGAGCATTCTGGTGGAGGTCTTCAGGTGGCTGGTGTTACTGCTGGCAAACATCTTGAGAATCAAATAAAAGACAGACTTTTCCCCACCAGCAGATTCTGAATCTGATGTGTCCTGCGAAGACGTAAGATGACACAGGAGAATCATTAATTGAGGATGGTACATGTTTAGTTCAGTTTATTAGTCAGGGGCCATGCACGGTTCAAGCCCTGTACCAGAGTTAGCTATACAGCTAATTCACATCTATGGTCCCTGGGCAAGGGGGATACTTTCATGAGTTTTGGAATGAAAATATCATTACATGGTACATGAGTTTTTGGCATGAAAATATTACTTGTACATAGGCCATAGAATATCTGAAAATGTACAGTAAGTTGAACTTTGAAAGGCACGCCTGTAAAGCTGACATGTGTTTCCTGGAAAGTATGGCTGTTTTTGGTTATGGTTGTTATGGTTGTTGGTGTATGGTTACTGTTGTTTGGCAAGCAGGCAAATATTGAGTTCCTACCTGAACACGGAACCAGGAGAACTTGCTGGCAGGAAGTTCTAAAGCCAGCTGTAGGATCTGATACTGTAGGATGGGAGGCACCTCATCCTTCATGCCCTTCTCTGAGACGATACCTGAAGATTGAAAACATATCAAATATCAGACTTTAGATACAATAGAGATATTAGACAGAGCAGACGTATCTCAGTTCTTCTCATCTTTACTTGACTTAAAAATCTTGACTCTCAGTCCACTAGACATTGGCCATTTCTGTTCCAGTACCTTTCAGGAGTTTGCTGAAGTCAAAGCGGCTCTGACTGACCAGGTGGGGTACCACCCTCTGGTACAGACACATGACCTGGAGGATGACCGCTTTCAACAGGATCACCTGAGTCTCATCTCCACCTGAAAGATAAGGACACAGTGAGAATTAGTAGGGAAACACAAAGCCCATAGAAAACATTCATACCTTCACAAAAATGGAGTATCGTGTGGACACGGACTCTGAGGAGTACCTTGGGTTTCCGCCAGAGTTTCCTCTGCTTCTTCATTTTTCTCCTCCGCTTTAACCTTTCCACCATCTCCCTCAACCTTTTCCTTCTTTGTCAGTAACTGCCACTGGTACACAATGCTCGTCATGTCTGGTAGAACCTACAAATGTATGCAGATTATTATGCTTTCCTTCCAATAAATGAATGTGGTAGAATTAGCATGATTATAAAAAAAACACCCAATGCCACATTTAGGAATTATATAACACTTGGATGAATTAATTAATCCTAAAGTGTCTATCTAATCCAGTCTTAGCTTTAGCAAATGACAGACTACACATGGTTTCCGTTTTGATTATAAATAGATGCTTGCTGTAAATTATTCCTACCTTGCTTAGGGCCTCCCTGTACAGCTGCACAAAATCCTCCATCATGGCTGGGGTGTAGATGTCTGAGCACTGCCACACACTCTTGTCCAGACAGTGCTCAATGTTCTTCAGAGCCCTCTTCAGGATGAAGGACGCCATGGACAAAGTGGTGTGCTGAACCACAGTATTTTTGCACTGTTAAGAGTAAAAGCCAATACATGACGCACACACATTAAAAACCTTTAATCTATAGCCTGAGCACTTCAAACAACACTACAATAGTCACTGGTGGCAGAC
The DNA here is from genome assembly GCF_046254945.1 of Alosa pseudoharengus. Taxonomy (NCBI): domain Eukaryota; kingdom Metazoa; phylum Chordata; class Actinopteri; order Clupeiformes; family Clupeidae; genus Alosa; species Alosa pseudoharengus. The sequence continues at coordinate 19,802,118 of NW_027468598.1, read as the reverse complement.
ATCCACACAGACCACATGCCAATGAGGCCAAGATAAAATTAACTACAATAGGGCGCCCATGCAAGCTTAACCAAAACACAGAGCAGCAGCCATGGCGCTTGAACATCCATGGGGTTGAAATCATAACTGGCAGGATTGCTTTACTAATTGCTTCACTAATTGCTGTTCTAAGGTTCCACCACAAATGGAGGCATAAGTAGTTAATTGCCAGTACTGTTTTGTTTGAGGTACGCTTTTCGTTTGAACAATGTAGCATGCTGCATCACACAGTGGAAGGGAAATCTAAAATGACAGCGGAGGCACTGACGTTCAGGCCCTGAGTGAAGAAGGCTTTATTGCAGACGGGCGGGAGTGAGGTCACCATCACCATGGTGAGCAGACGAGGAAGTGGAATGAACTCTCGTGTTTGGAAGGCTCTGGACACCTCTGGCTGAGCCTCATAGATCTGTGAGAGCACAAAGAGCAGAGAGCCCGGGATTATTATTCCCAGTGTGGGTACTTACAGGCAAGCGCATTTCCATTACAAATCACTATTCTTTTCATCCACAGCAGTTAAAATGTGACTTAAGCTTTGTTTCTGCTTTCCATTACACATCCAATATTAAATGCAGAATATCTCTTAAACATAATTATAAATAGCATATACTGTTATTATAACTGGAAGGGTTAAATGACGTATCTTCAAAAAAAATTTTGCGGGCTTACTTTCTTGAGGAGGCTGATATTGTCTTGCCATGCGCTTTTTGGGCGGGGTATGAAGGAGTGAACACTTTCTTTCAGGTAGCGGGCCAACACGTCAGGGCTGCTCTTCAAGGTGCTGACCACCAGCTCGGTGATCAGCTCGTCCTTGGTGGCATCCTTCAGTCCCACCAGGAACTGCAACAGCACTATGTTTCCCGCCCTGGGTCCCAGAACACACATTATTTAAAAAAGAAAAGCAGGTCCCACAAAAATAAATGGATGACTAGAAATGGCTGAAACACATTGAATGTTGTCATAATTTTCTTTGCTCTTAGAACAGTGTTACTTACCGTCCAGCGGTCCCCAGGCTTGGGTCGTGGAAACTGATTCCATGTTTGCGTGAGCAGCACAGGTCTAGCAGGAAGCTGTGAACTTGTTCCCGGACAACAATCTTCCCTGCCTCCTCAGGAGTTCTGGCCTGTTACATACAATCACAACCAGTTTTAATAGGCCTACTTCATTTGTACTCCCTCAAACTATCCAAAAGACAATGGGTACAGTGTGCACAGTGAAGTCCATGAATGTTGACGGGTATGTAATTGCTACATACTCATACAAAATTGTTTATTTATCACTTCATTGTATGAACTAACTACCTGTGGACATACAGTCCAAATTTGGTGAGTTTCTGATCGTTATTTCCATGTGACAAAGTAAATAATGTCCTTTTTCCAGAATCCAGAATTTTGTGTTACAATTTCTGGTTTTGGGGAGGATTGAAATACCATCCAAAAAACTAGTTGTGCAGTAAAATATTTGTATACAACAATCCCTTTCATAGACATATCAAAGATATAACAAAAAAACATGGTTGTGTTTTGTTCTTCCTCGGGTGGGGGTACCTCAACTTTTGAGGGCTCTGTTTCCTGTACTATATGGTTCTGTCTGTTATGTTACTAACATCAGAAACTATGCTGCATGCAAGATGCTCTGACTACCCCTTATGGGACTCAATTTCACAGGCAGGTGGGTCTATACCTCATGGCCTTCAATATCGGAGTCCACTATTCCATTCCATCGGTACAGAGAGGCGATGTGGGATAGGGTGGAGGGAGTAAAAAAGCGCACTTTCTGGGTTTTGCTGATAGCCTTGTTTTGCACCACCTGAATGAGAAGGCAGAGGTAACACATCAGACTGTGGAAGGCTGAGAAAACACAAAGTGGTTATAATAATCGTGTGGGAGTGCTTGGATGGGCAGATAAGAAAATAAATAAATAAATAAATAAATAAATAAATAACTGACCTTTGACTGGAGAGTGGCTAAAATCAGATTTACGATAGAAATTCGGTCTTCTTTGATGCCAGAGCTTAAAATGTCCTGAAGAAAGTCTAAGGATTGAGAGAAAATACATGCTGACAACTCTGTGAAAGTACTGAGGATATGAACACAGTTTCTACTTTCTGTTTCATTTCTACGTACCTTTCGTCTCAAGAAGCTGTACAATTGAAGAATTGTCCCCTGAGAGCAGGAATGAAATGGCAAACTGTATGTACACTAGGCGAACATCAGGTCTTCCCTATAGATAAATGAAATGGAATTCATGAGACCAAAGATCATACATGAGAGTTTTTCAGCAAAGGATTCAATGTATGAAAATAACATAATAACACTGAATTTGTTTTTTTGTGTTAATATACTGCATACAGGTATAGGAGATATGTGTCACATTACCTACAATCCATAATCTGCCATCACAAAATTATCAGTGGCATCTCTCATAAGATTGACTTTTGCCGAACAGAATGAAGACAATCAACTACATAGTATTGCTTTAGCAAGGCATTCCTTCCAAAGTGATTAGTATGTCTGCCTCTCTAAAGCTTGCTTAATGATACCTAATGATGATCAACATGATGATAGGGGTTCTCCCTAAACTGTGTCATTTTGACAAACATCAGTCAGATAAAGGATACAGCCTAAACTAGCTGGGCAGGAAACAAAAAACAGAAGACAAATGACAGTTTTCACATTCATGGATGCATTAATGTATGATTTTGTCAACAACAGTCAAATCAAGTAAGTTCCCACCCAGAGGAAACAAACAACAGAATGTTTTGTTTTTGGGAGGGGCCTAGAGGAGGGCTATTTGAGCTTTTTGGCACCATGAAGGTCAATAAAGCTGCTATTTTGTTATTTTGTGACTTTTGTATACAATGTGCTGTGACATTTTATCACAATGTGCCGTGAAAGAAAAATGTTTGGCAAACACTGCTATAAGGAGATAGCACCTTTGGGATGAACTAGAAGAGAGACTGCGAGCCAGGCTTTCTTGTCCAACATCAGTGCCTGACCTCACAGAAATCCTTCCAAAAAGAGTGGAAGCTATTACAACTCTAAAGGGGGGACCAACTCCATAGCACCTAAGAATTCTCAATTGGTCATTGATGATGTCATTGTTCCTATGAGTGTTGGGCGGTGGGTGGGTGGTGTGTTCAACTTGAAATGGTAAATGGACTGGATTTATATAGTGCTTTTCTACTTCTCCAAGCACTCAAAACACTTTACAGAATAATGGCTCACATTCAGCGATGGCGGAGGCTACCATGCAAGGCCCCAACCTGTGCTTAGGGAGCAGTTTGGGGTTGATTCTCTTGCTCAAGGATACCTTGACAACCTCAAACAACCTTTCGGTTACTAGACAACCACTCTAGTACCTGCTTAGCCTCTACCGCCCCTTGGGACAAAACAAGGCATTTTAGGACAAAATTTTGGGCTTTGGGGAACACTGATTGACATTCTTTCACAATACTGTTATTTTACATTTGAACAATACCATCAATGGATACCATCAATGTTCAGAGTATCATGAATATCAACCTATGCATAAGATGATGTGGGTCACCGGTTGATCAGCGATGATCAAAGAGCTAATTCTGGTACTACTCACCATCTTGTCTCTTCTTTGTGCCAGTCCAGACAAAGCTTTACCAAAATAGATCTGGCTGAAGACTTCCCTGGCAGACTCAGGACCCTGTGACACCATAGCGGCCATGAAGGTGAGGCACTGACGGACAAACCTGTCACAGAGGAATGGGGATTACACACACACACACAAACATTTAAAATCCTAATACTTCTCTATGGTACCATAAACATGGCATGGCGTACCGTGAGTTCTCCGCGTGCAAGAAAGTCTGCAGTAGTTTCATGTGAGTGGACGCAATCTTTTTGACAATAGTGGAGCCCACCATACTGAAATGAGACAGATCACTCGCTATCCGCAGAAGAATGACCTCCAGGCTCTGCAGGACCAGCAGCATCTGAAGATGCAGATAGATAGAAACAAACATAGAAACAACACGTTGATTTGTGTACGACAACAGCGACCATACTGTAAACGTGCCATTATGTTACTCACTTTGTTTTCAACCTTATTTTCTTCCTCCAACAACTTAAGGATTTCGGCACATTCGGCGGAAATTTTGATGTAGCCTTCAACAACATCGTAGAGGTCTGCACACGGTAACTTCTGGGCAGCTTTTACGAAAGTATCCAAACCTGTACCACACATCAACTTTTAGGAGTAGGCTATAATTGTGCAACAGTCGTACTATTTGCTTATGATGTCACCTAACGTTGCTTAATGTTTAATTCGAATAACTGTAACACTTTAACTAAAATGTGTCCAAATCTGCTGAAAATATGACAGTCTCTAGCGCTTCTGGTAAATATCAATGTAGTTGCACTTACCTTTCATTACAGTTGTAGGATCCTGCAGCATGCTTTTAAACACTGTGCCGTTAAACTCCAGAGGATCCTTTTTTGATACCTTGGCCGGTGTTCGAGGGACACCTTTATCTTTATTCGGGCGTTTCTGCGACATTGTTCTGTTATATGCCCTACACAACCGTACACAACTCTTCTTATCCCAGCTTCACTGACATCACACGTGTGTGTTCCAAACAGGAAGTACGGCTGTCCGTTCATGTAATACCGGGTAGTTCTTTCCCCGCACTAGAGTTCCGGATTAGAGTATTTTTTGTTGATACGGTATGAATATGTGATTTTATAGGTCTGGGACTTTTAGTATTTTAAACTATTAAGGCGTGTCTTAAGTAATGCCTACACTTACAAGGGAATCTCAATAGGCATGCATTTTTTCATTTTCTGAAATATTTTTGTGAAAGCTTATTTGTTGGATAACTGGCATTCTTCTCCTTAACAGGTAGCCTACTGGAGGCTCTACCAAAAAGTACAGAGAGAAGAAAATGGCCTGCTGTTATAATTGCCTGAAACGGCATGAACATCCCTGAAAGTCTGATGGACATTGGTAAGTTTATGTTAGAGCAACCCCTCAATTGCTGGTTTGACAACAGCCAGTAGCCTATATGCATCCAGAAAACAATTTGTTATTATCTTTCTTTGACCAAAGCCAATTCAAAATAACAGAGATGGGCTACATCAGCTGTCACAATTGACAGCTCTGCCGTCAGACTCACATTCCAGGCAGTTTGAGATGTAAAATAACCACCTCCTCCAGCACGGTCACTGTCATAAATGATGAATAGTCATGAACAGATAGTCCTAAAAATACAGCCGAGGCTGGAATCACACTCTGCTCTTTGCTCCAGATAGTAATCTGTTTTTCAAAATGTAACAACTACCCCATAATCTCCTTGCTCTGTCAGGAATGCCATGGAAAGCCACAAACATGCCAAATTTGCAAAGCCACAGCTTCAAGAAGCCGGCTCCCTTGCCCCCAAGTCTCAGTTTTATGTCCATTATCGCGTTTCTGGGGCAGATTGCTGACTCACCACAGGTCGGTCTCTATTTTTGGGGCAGCAGGGGCTTCGCCATCCCCCATGCAACAACAAAACTCAGTCCACAGCCACAGTTACAGAGCTTACACCCAGGACAGGATCCTGTCCAATGATTTAAAATTGGGGAGTTTGAGAATGGACTTGGCAAAGCGCTCCTTCCACCGAGGCCAGCAGTGGGAATACTTGCGGGTTAAAATAGCATGTTTTTTTGACGAGGACCAGCCCAAAAATCTAAGTATTTTAGGATCAGTTATTCTTTTCCGCTGAAGAGGCTGTAGAGGGAAAGTCACAATTAAGCAGCCGTTGAATATCACTCATTGCTTCCTGCAGGGTTAAGGAATGTTCATGTCAGTGTTTCCCGAAAGTACATTTTTGGTGCTCAGTTCAAATAGAAATGTTCTCTACAAGAATGATGCATGGTTTGGGGCAGTTAAATTGTGAAATAAAAAATAATCTGTATTGTAAAGCATGAATAGGCCCATCCGTTTATTTTAGTTTCTGTTCAAACAGTGCACATATTTTGAGCTGAATGATTATATTATTTTATATTTGGATGACAGTATGAGTTAAAGAAAGTTAAGTTATGGGTTTCAAGTTTATGACCCATGCTGAAACGGCTGTGCTTTATAAAGATACAAATATTTGTATTCTATCCTTCATATACTGAGCCAAAATGTCCTGTTCCTGAACAGTCTCATCCTGCATTTGATTTACCCTGTTTGGCCACTAGTTCATCTAAAGACCTGTAGAGGGCGTATTTTGCTTTAGCACATCTTTGAGCCTGTGTTGATGTTATGATGAAAATGATGGAACCAACACTGAACTCACGCACGCTCATGACCAAAACTCATGTCATGTGATTGTTCCAGTAACTTAAAATGCCGCCAAACAGAGCCAAACAATATAGAATATTCACACATCCACTAAGGCATTGCATTTTAATAGGAATAGTATTTTGCAAGCTTTTTCCAAAATTGGCTTGTGTGTCCATGTGGGCCTCCGCACTATTGCTGTTGGCTTAAAACGGCACTCTGTCAGCCATAGTACTGAGCTCCCGTTAGCCTGTAAGGCTTCAAAGACATTTCCATCCCATTTGATCTGCCCTAATACAGAGGCTTAGTCTAACCTGAGCCAGCTTCTCAAGCAGGACTGTGCAGGACTAAATGGGAGCCCCAAACAGCAGGTTATCTTTAGTGTGCGGTGGGAAAAAACTGGGAGACTTGAAGTCTGTTTGTGTGTGAGTGTGTATGTGTGTGTGTGTGTGTGTGTGTGTGGAGGGGGGTTAATGTGCAGACACCTGATAGCCCTCTATCCTCTCAGCAACCTTACCACGATGGAGGAATTTAAGAGTGTCGTTCGGTCATCGCAGTAGGCCGCCAGGTCCCTCCACTGTGATTTATGTCAGGTTCCTTATCTAATAACAACGCTACGACCAGCAGGACAGAGCTTTGTTTAACAGCCGCTGTAAAACAACATAGTAAAAACACCACTCTCTCTCTCTCTCTCTCTCTTTCTCTCTTTCTCAAATAAAGTAACATGAAAAGGAAACCAGAGGGAAAAGAAAAATAGAATAAAATCTTCTGATCCGTGGTGGGGTGTAATATCAAAAAGACAAATGGGGCTCCTCGCCTTGGGATGCGCTGAGAAATACCATGGCGTTGAGAATGCTGCTTTTGTTCCTGGAGACGCGAGCCGAGTGGCTTTGATCTGGATAGGGCACGGAGCATCAGTCATGTCCACTGCTAAAATGCCTCGCTGGGGGAGGAGGGGGGAGGGGTTGGGTGGAAGGATGGAGCCATACTGGGGCCCGGGCAGTGTGTTGTCATTGGTGTTGTTATTGTGAAACACAGCCCCATGTTGAGTGCTCTCATGGAGAGCAGCTTTGTTTAATTAGACACCATGAATCTTCATTTTGGCACTGATGCACTTTGCACTTTTTTTTGACGGACACGTCCGACACGTGTTTGTAACTAGCGTTCATAGCTGTGGTCTGTGTTTTCCTGTCTGTGTTTAAAAAACGTCAAAAAATATGTCTTTCAAAGGGTGCGGTCGCACGGGCGACCAGACCAAGCTAAGTCAGCCATGAAAGAGGGAAAAACATTTAAAGAAATTTCACAGGCACCAATAAATAATCAAAGGCACAAACAATTGTTTTTCTTTTTTTTCTCTTTTCTCTTTCTCTCTTGGTTCTTGCTTCATGTTGTTTTACGATCCTTGAGACAATGGACTTGAGCCTGCGCTTGCTCTGGCTAGCCGGCCACATCTGTTCCTGACCTTTCACGGCTCTCTGTTTGGACCGGAGCTGCCTGCCTTCCCCCATGCTCCCTTATTTAATTTCCATCTCTCCCTCCATCTCCACTCCCTCTCTCTCTCTCTCTCTCTCTCTCTCTCTCTCTCTCTCATCTCCCTCTGTGTCCCCCCCCACCTCCGTTTAGTTGCGCTGGAAATGGACTTCGCAGGCAGCTGACCCCTCAGGACCTTCAACACCTGAGGTCCGGCCCTCGAGACCGGCGCTGGACGACCTCGGGAGCTGACCCCTGCAGTAAATCTTTCTGTCTCTATAGCTGACTCACATCTAGCTCGCCCTCTTTCTGCCTCTTGTCTTTCAGTTTGGAACTGCTTCACTTGCTTGTTTGTCATTTCTTAGTTTCTCCTTCATTTGCTCTCTGTCTCCCTGTCTCCCCTGCCTCCCTCTGCTATCCTCCATCTATGTTGTCTCTGCACTTGCTCTCCGCATCTCTCTCCCTCCCTTCATCTCACTCACTCCCTCACTCCTCCTCTCTCTCTCTAATTCCCCTCCATCCTGCCTCTGCTTTCATTATTAATCGTATGAACATGAAGGTCAGATGGGAGGTAAATGTGACGATAGATAAGGAGCCTGGGATTTGGTGGCTGGCTGAGTTTAATTGCTAACTGGGTTTATTTGCAGTGGGAGGGAAATTACTCCTGTGTTTGATTCTCTATCTGCACAGACTCTGGCTATGCAGTGATTGTAGATTCAGCGTACTCTCTACTCTCAAGTATGCTCTCACTCCATAGTTCAATGGATGTTTGTATAGTAAACATTACTAGACAATACACATAAGAGCCTGTGATCAGTCTCTGCTTATGACGAAGTAGAGGAAAATAATGAGCTTCAATGAATGGTGAGCGATGTGGACCTATAAACAGTGTTGTTGTAGCAGAAATTTTAAGGGCTAACCAAACAAATTTGTGAGTATAAAATGGTATTAGCACATGTAAGCCTTTGCCACGACGGGTGTAACTAGCCTCTGTTTTGGTTGTGCATATGTGAAATCCATTTTGCCCCGGTTCTATTGATTCAAGCTAATCTGTCCCTTAGTCAACCCCTGTCTGGGCCCCAGGTTCGTCCTAACAATGGTCCTGTTCATGAACCACCCATCTGACAGCCAGGGGACCCTCTCTTAATCCAAACAGCCTCGCACTGCCCTCAAACATTCTCCATCCCAGGTGGAGGCCCATCCATTACGTCGCTGCTTGATACGTCTTGCTTTCTCAGCTGAGTGGTACCTGGGGGAGAAGGTATATAAAGATTAAATTGGCGTTGGCTTTCCGGCCTCGGGAAGTCCGGATAAGTCCTCCCTCCGGGATCCACTCTTATTTACTCCCTGACAAAAGGCTCCAATTCGGCTTTGGTCCATTCACTCTGTCTTTCCTTTTCTGTTTTTTTTTTTTGTCCCTCCGTCCACTGCCTTTCCTCCTCCATCTTCCACCCTTCTCTGGTGTCAACAGGTTGCTCCAAGAGTTGTTTCCCAGTCCGTCTCTCCTCCTCTTCCTCTACCGCCTAATTGAATAAAGTATTCCCAGTTTGCTGTGGGCGAGCGAGTGGTGTGTGGTTCCTGCTGCTGAACCCTGTGAAGTCCCCGTGATCTGGAGCCAGAGCCGTGACTGGGAGAGCGCTGCCTGTATTAACAGGAGTGGCCGGGCAGGGCAACTCTCTCATTATGCCGGCGTATCACAGGAAGAGCGTGAGAGGTCGAACAAAAACACTCTCCCAACTGCTAATTTTTATAGATCAAAGTGAGGGACAAGAACCTGGCCCACGGTAATAAAGTAAAGGTTAAGCACTGGGAACGGTCTGGACCTTGGGATGCATTCCATGGTGTTTGTTTTACATTAGCAAAATGGCTCTGTACAGTACTCAGACTATCCCTCCTTTTTTCAGCCAACACTACAGAACCATTTGTATTCATTTATGTCTTTGTCACATTACACATGCTCCAGAAAAGATAGATTTCAGATTAATTAAGGGAATAGAACAATACCAACTCCATTCTTCAGATGATCTAATTGGCAGTGAATGTAATGAACTTGCACTGGGTAAGCATATGCTAAGCGGCTAAATGTAAATGTCTATGAATGATTTTTTAAGGACTTCAAATCAAGGGTCTAAAACCACAAATAGACTTCTCCAGAATATATCCCGCCTCCTAACTTCCGTATCCATCCAACTTCCGGGCGTGGATTGTCTATGGGAAATAACATGGCGTTTTGAAAGATCGTACCTGTCAAACTCTGTAGGTGACAAATTAAAAAAAGCTGCTGGGCAGATTGACCTACACACTTCTGCCATCTAGTTTCCACTGGATTTTTTGATTTTCGGTGCCGTTTAAGTAGTATAGTCTATAGTATACTACTTAAACGGCACCGACAATCAAAAAATCCAGTGGAAACTATATGGCAGAAGTGTGTAGGCCAATCTGCCCACCAGCTTTTTCAACTTCGCTACCTACAGATGTTTTACCGGTATGATATTTCGAAACGCCATGTTATTTCTCATAGACAATCCACGCCCGGAAGTTGGATGGATACGGAAGTTACGGAGGCGGGACTTATTCTGGAGAGGTCAATGCATTAGCCTGGCCTTGGCCTGTCTACGTACTTCCGGTCGATTTATTTTCCCTACAGTACTCCGTCTGGAATAGGTTGATCCGCTTTCGTTTACTTCGGCAGTTGGGCAGCCGACCAACCAGCGAACAGTGGGCGTCCCTGAGAGCGATTACGTACCCAGGCATGGTGTTTCAATTACTACGTCCCCGCCCCTGAAGCAGATCGCTTATGGAATACGTCAACGTAGGGAGCGAAAATGACTTATACTTATGAAATCTTTGAGCAAATGTAAGTAATACTTTAGCCTATTAACAGGAGTGTCATGAACGAAGTCACAGTGGAGTAGGATGTTATATCGTCAGCTAACCTTTAGTCATAGATTTTGTCACTTGAAATAGGCTACGAACGTACCCGAGACAAACTGTAGTTTAGTAGGCTACATGGTCGGGTCAAAATCGCTATTTTTCAAACACTAAGAAGGCTCGACATAACTTGAAACTTTGATCTAAGCATCATCAGTGTCTCTACATATGAACTCGAGCATTAAGAACATTGTTCGTGTGCACATAGTTTACTAAAAAGAACGATTTTGGACAACTCACTCCTTGCAAGATGGCAAAATGGCAGCGAGCAGAAAAAACAAGTGAGTTGTTCAAAACCTCTCTTTTAGTAAACTCTGTGTACACCAACAATGTTCTCAATGCTCCAGTTCATGTGTAGAGACACTGATGATACTTCGATCAAAGTTTCAAGTTATGTCGAGCCTTCTTAGTGTTTGAAAAATAGCGATTTTGACGCGATTGTATCAAATAAGTAGTAGCCCTATACGAATCCCATTCAAAAGGTCATTTCACCCGAAAACGATAACGCATACAAGCTTAAAAGTGGTGCTTTGGACGTACTTATGCATTTATATGAAAGTTTGACTTGGGTACATTCACAAAACACTATATGATGCATTTTGGCCAGAGTTATGCAGATGAAACGTGTGATTGTTTGCTGATAAGATGCACCCGTGCTTGTTAGGGGCGTGCTGCAGACTTCTCTGTATGACGAAACGCCGGTTGTTAGTGATTGGTTCAAAGGAACTCCAATGATTTTAAACCTCAAACTGTGCCCTCCCACCCGGAAATAAACTAATGTCTATGGATCTAGGCCAGACTCTCTGCGAAGTCAGAGAGTATGGTTTCCAGGCTACAAATGCATAGCCCTAACGAGAGACGTTCAACTGTCGTCAATTCAAATGGGCCATGTCGGCGCACGGACTGCACGGACCGTCCCCACCATCGTCTCTATGCTCAGAGTCGGGTCCTGCAAGAGTCTCCACTTTGTTTGTGTTCCCTGAGTCTCAGGAGCTGCAGCAACGCTTAGCAGATACCCCACTTCGCAAACAGTCTGCTCTTTTTGCCTTTTTGCCTCATTACAACCTTGTCCTTCTCCCTTTCTAGGCCTCTCTTTCTCTCTCTCTCACTCTCTTTCTGTTTCCTCTCTCTTTCTCTCTCTTTCCTGACTGGGGCCCTTGGGTGTCTGTCTGTCCCAGGAGCTCGCAGGAAGCCAGAAGTAGCGTGGCTTGCAAAGCCCTTTTCCAGCTCATAAACTTGGGATTTATTTTTGCAGTCTTGCCCCAGTGTCCACCAGTTACTCACACTAAAGCACGCCCTCTCTGTCCTTCTGACTTTCAAAATGCAACTCAGTTGGGGAAGGGAGACAAGAAGGAAGACAAACATCCCCCCTATCCCTGCCTCAGTGCCTGTCTCTCTGGATAAAATCTTGGGGCGCGATGACCAGTCCGTGGACTCTGGTGTCTGGATCGGAGGGTTTTGGCTGTATGTGGCTTTCTGCTTAGGATGCCCCAGACAACAGAAAGCTTGGAGTGTCACGTTCCCCTCTTCCCACCCTCAAGGGGAAGAAGAGGGATGGAAAATTCGTATTTATGAGGTGATCCCCTCTTATGATACAGTGTGCTGCAGTGCTTCACATTGATCTACTGCCTTGGGTGATATTTCACTGTGGAACTAGACCAGAGCAATGTCTTGGTACAGTAAATACATCACTGTCACTTGTAGCATTTTTTTCTGTCTGCGGTTGTGATCATTGCAAAATATATTTACGGAGGCCACAGGTTTATATGTCAACAGACCGTAAATACCACAAATATGCTCACTCTCTCTCTCTCTCCTTTGTTTTTGTCTGTCTTTAAGTATGAACGGATCATGTGATATGTATAGCATTCCTCCTCCTTCACAGACTCATCCCTACTCGATTGAGCTCTCATAATGCTGCGGGACAGATGGGAAGCGTTCCAAAAGGTCAAATCTCCACCACTTAGCACTTAAGACTGGCCTGACCAAAGTGTGATATCGGAGAAACATGGACTGTTTGAACAGTCCCACAAGTACTGTTCAACCTCTGGGGTGTTGAGAAGAGATGGAGTGGCTGCTAACCTCTGGTTTTAACCAATGCTCCACACATCACAGTCTGATTGAACTTCTTACCTTTCCCTTCGGTTGTCTTTGATCAGGATGACTTTATTCATGAGGACACATCAGGGGAACTATGAAAAGGAGTGACCTATTATTTAAACTTTGCCATTCCTAGCGTGTGCATTCTGACCACTTCAGCTTTATGCACATTGGGGTTGACAAGCAACTCATTTACCAACGATTTTAGGTCTTCAAAGCAACTAAATCATTCAGAACTCGCTCACAAGTCACTTGAGCAGGGATCTTCCACCTCTCCCACAGGCTGTTTTGATCATATATTTTTTTATTGCTGTTTACCAAACTAAGTTCTCCACCATGTGTTGTTGTTTGTCTATCTGTTTTGATCACACACATGCAACTTCAGGAAACAAATGCCAAGGCGCTAAATTCATTAATTTGCATGGTGACACTTCAGAGAACATTCTGGCAAAGACTGGTGCTTGTGTCACTTAAAATCGCACAACTGATATCAGTACTTTCTGAGCCCAACTTATACTGAGAAGTTACAGACACTTTCATACTTATGAAATTCCATCATTTATGAAATATCTACAAATTAACCTCCGGTAACCTCTGTTTCGTTACTTCCAAAGCGCAAGTTGTTTCTGATTGCGCAGTTTCAATATGCAGGTTCACACTCACAGAACTGACTGAAAACCACCCGAATAACACTCATAAACCTGGCTCCTGAAAACAATTTGCTGTTTGCTGTGCATCGCGTGCACTCTGATTGGCCTGGGCGCCTATTTTTTAACATCGGTTTGCATTTAATGTTCAAGTGGATCCACAAGTGCAAACAGCACACTTGTTTATCTCTTTCTCCTCAGCAGCTCAAATAACTCTGAACTGAATGAAGTACCACAGAGCTGACCTCTGAGCAGGAGTTCAGTGTAAAAGCGTATGGCATAAAACAGCGGTAAACACTCTCAATCAGCACGCCCACAACATGTGTGCACGGGTCCCCGAGTCGTCCCGGTAACAAACGGCCGGGTCTGGCGGCTGACGCCAGGGTGCCGTGCCTGTCTGGGGGCCTGTGGCTCTCCGCCTGGCTCCCTGTGTGGTTATTGTGCTTCCGCTGCGCGTGCAGGGCCAGGGCGCTCGTCACGATAACCCAGGAGCCAGCAGGACCGTGTGTATATATATGCGTGCGTGCGTGTGTGTGTGGTGTGTGTGTGTGTGTGTGTGGTGTGTGTGTGTGTGAGTGTGTTGGTGGGGATCAAACAGCGCAGTTCATGCGTCTTACAAACATCCAGACACTTCGCCAATCGCCAACATCTGGGAGCTGTTGAGGTGCAGCTGTTAGTCCGTGCCCGCATCCCCCAGAAAAAAAAGCCCCTTCGTGGGTCTCGGCCCCAGATGTGTGGCGTCTCTTTCTCTCACGTAACGGACAGATGGGCCCATTTTTGCACGGATCTCCACCGAGGGGAGAAGTGGAGACGCTGCCGTCCTGGTGTCCCGTTAAATTTAGCCCCCCCCCCGTGTTTGTGCTACGCCCACCTCCGTTTTGGGAGCCACAAGACAAGCTCGCAAAACACCCACCGACCATGTGCCGCGCCTCCAAGCCACCGGGGCTGTTGGAAATAGCAACCGCTCTCAGAAATTGTGCTTCCTGGCTTTGCGCGAGTGTTCCTCCTCTTCTGGTAATATTGGTTAAGGATGAAAATTAAATGGCATGAAAGAAAGAAAAACAGACACAGAGACCATCTCTTTTTTGTTGTTGTCGTTTTTCATTTCATTTTGAGTCTGGTAATCCAAAATGCTGTTTGTTTCTTCAGAAGGTTTTAAATCAGCGGGTGGGGGAATCGCTTTTTCAGATGACATTGCACACCGAGCACTGTCCCAGTGTGTGTGGTCAGAAAGTGACAGAAGATAGGGACACAGCATGGCATGGAGCTGCACAGTGAGACCGCTGCCTCCGCATTTAGGGAAGGGAATTTAGAGGATAACTCTCTCCCTCTTTCTGTATGTCTTCCCTTTTCGCGGTTGAAAGATTCCTAAACTTGGTCTTTGGCGCTTTCCATATATAATTTCTAACGGGCCTGTTTTCTATTTTGCTAATGCCTTGACAGAGGGTGACTATTTTGTCCCGCAACGCATGCTGTAATTGCAGTCTTTGTGTCTCCCTGCATTGGACTGACAAAGTGTATGCATGAACAGAAACCTCTGCAAAGATTAGTAAGAGTCACTGTCTGAGCCTCACTGTTGGCTCCTGTATCTATGGTTATGAACGCAGTGATAACACTTCCTTGTATTTTTGTTTTTATATTTTTCTATGTTATGTTATGAAATAAAGTTGTAGGGTTATAATTTATTTTCTTGGTAGATGCTTTGAAAGTGATGAATTAGCAAGGAAACATATATATAGAGGAACACTAGAGAAGAGAAACCATTCGTCTGGTCAGCGCATCCCCGATGGGATAGAATTGCGTTTAAATTGGATTAATGCGAACAGGAAATCTCCCCGACGTGCTGGGAATCTGATGAAGGTCAGGTGAAAAGGAAAACCCGTGTCCACAAATCCCCCCCAATCACCTTTACAAATGAAAGACCCCTCAAGACACTTCTGTGTTCGAGTTTGTTGGTGTCTGGGCCTGTTGACATCAGCATCTCATCACAGCATTAAAGAAACCACCAGAAAAACACCCGCGAGGGTCCCAAGTGAACGCCAGTGGAAGATGTTTCAATTATTCTTCTCGGTTTTGCTGGAGGCTCTCGGTACAGCGCGCCTCCAACCTGCATTCATCCAGCCCCCTGATAACATGAATCCTTGGATTCTTTCAACCAGCAGATGTGTCTGGTACGGGTGGGGGATGTTATTTCAGTTATGTACTGTTAATATCAGGCACCTGCTCGCTCCCTTAAGAGGATGGTTATTAAGCACCTTCCATCAGACTAAGTCTCGGCACATCTTTTGTTATTCTCCCCTCTCTCTCCTGAGAGAGATGAGTTTCCATGCAGTGATTGCACCAAGAAAGTTCGCCGTTATTGAATCACAAAATGTGCATGAACTCACAAAGAAGGCAAAGACGCCTCATAACACGTATGCAAAGTGACTAAAGCTGCTATTTCCCACTGTCTTTATTATTACGGTACTGTATTACTAATGTGATATTAACAGGTTATGACACTATGACACTAAAGGGGTGAAATAGGTTGAGTGTCACACTATGACACTCATTGGGGTGAAATAGCTGGGATGGTGCTGAATGACAGCAGTGAGGAAATGGGGCTGACAGGATCAGGAAAGAATAGAGGAGAGTGAGAGTCATTTTTGGCAGAAAGAGAGAGAGAGTGAGGTTAGTAACAGCTTAGGGGGGGAGAATGCAAAATTAGTCATCCTTCCTCTGACACTTTTAATGTGGTGAATCTGAATAAGTTTAACACCAGTCGAGACAAGCAAAGAGGAGTGAGAGAAAGAGGGAGAGGGGAAGAGAGGGAGAGAGAGGAAGCCCTCAGCCTCCCTCAGGCTCCCCGCAGTGATTAGAAAAACACTTTTCGGTGGATATTACAACCCTGTTATTCTTTCCCTATGCTGTCGCTTCTCTCTCTCTCTTACTTTCTCTCTCACTCTCCCTTTCTTGCTCTCTTTCCCAATACTCCCCTTCTCTCTCTTCCTCGCTCTCTGCACACCATTAAACAACAGCTCTAGGCCAGGTTCAGGGCCAGGCCAGTTTTATCGGAAGCTACACTTTCTCTCATGCACTGAATCCCTGAATCGAAGTGTGCTCTTTTTTCCGAATCCACCGAAAGTGCTAGACTGCTCTCATTTGCATCATGAAGCGTGTGTGTGTGTGTGTGTGTGTGTGTGTGTGTGTGCGTGTGTGCATGCGTGCGTGCGTGCGTGTGTATTTTATCGCATTGTGTTACTTGGGGCATGCTTGGAAGATCAAAAGAGAGCACAAGGCCTTCATTGTAAACCCTGAGACACACACACACATACACACACACACACACACTGACTCCACCGCCCCAGCCTTGGTGAGAAGATGAGGGCCATTAATATCCAGATTAAAGGCAATCAAGACACGTGTTGGTCCAGGCCCGGCCTGCCGCCCACCCACCTCAGCTGCCCGTCCCCACTTCCTCTCCCACTGCCCTGCCCACTTCAAACAGTGTTTGTGATGCCCCCACTCATGCCCTAGACCCCAGCACTGACTGCCTTGTCCGCCTACAAAGCCAATAAGATTGTGTCTCTGCTGCTGTGTTGCTGTGTCCCTTCACACTTATCCCTGAGGAAAGTCTCACAAGTAGTCATTCTTGAGGAATGACCATGGCCTGAATCCACAGCAAGGAGCACAGCTTTGGGCTCGGTGTACTGTCATTTATTTTGCATTGTATTATTAATAATTCTGATCTACCATCATGTGGGAACAATCCTAATCCTTTAGTGGGAACTTTGGAATGGACATGCCTTTCTGTTGCGCCCCTTGGCAGGAGTTATGTGACCACTGAGAGAGAATGCTTTGGAGCATGATTGGCCTCGGGCAGTCACAGCCATGTAGGCCTTGGTCACGACAATGCCGTTTAGATTTGAGTAGCCCCTTGGCTTCAGCGTGAAAAGTAACCAAAGTCTGACTCCTTTTTTTCATTTCCCAAGATTCTAGCGATATCAATAACAGCACTCACACTGATGTGCTGGGTCCTTGGAAATTGACTGAAAGCAATAGACAGCATGCTAGCTAGATTAACATTATTGTAAGTGTCAAAGGTTTGTCATTGACCTGAACTTTATAGTCTGATGGTCATAACTGTGAGGTTGCGCATAACCTGGCAACTCATAGTGCTTCTGCTACTGTGCTTAAGGCCCAGCTCCATACCCATGGGAAATCTCAATCTGTGAACTTGAACCCCTCTATTCACAGCCCAAAGGGCTTTTGGACAGTTAAGTGTCAACACCGCATACTGCCGAGAGACAGCTTGGAGATAAGGAGATATGATTGAAAGGACTTTTAAGAGATGTTTCGCTCTTTATCCCCGTATGATTTAGGAGAACACTGAGATGTTGACGTGTTGCCATGACCCCATTTTTGGGGATAGCACACTGTTTTGATTATGGGAGCTGTGTCTGCACTATTGGAAAAGTTGCTGTTTTTCGACGGAAATGAAGGAACACGATTAGAATGCTGCCCCAGTGTTTTTCACGGCTTTCTGCTGCACTCTCAATAAATCTGCTCTCCCTTTGAGAGCGACCACATCTTCTAAATGACATAGATTTATGTTGAGGCTGCTTCGATTACTGTACGCACATCCACTCCTCCTCGTATCATGGAAAGTAATTTGGCAAGACGTGAGCTAAAGGTTTCCAGATGATGGTTTCTCACTCATGTTTGAGTTGCAGTCCGACCTATTAAGACGGTGCCTTGATAGACTTTGGGTATCGGGGCTCATTTCTGTGTGTGTATTGATGTGTTGTCTCAACGTATGGAAAAAAAGTAATGCAACCTAACGGAACAATAGGGAGGAGAGGAGAGGAGAGGGGAGTCCATGTACCTCCGGCCTAACCTCTGCACGCGCACCTTTGATCTCGGTGCTAGTTTATCTCTATTACAACTCGCGCTCTCTCTCTGTTTATGTCTTGGCTTTGACTGCTTCGCCATTTTTCCAAAGCAGTGAGTCACATCGTCGACTGACTCCCTCCCTCTCCCACTCTCCAAGAGTAACATCCTAAGCCCAGATGATTGGGAGGGAGGGGGAAAAAGTGCAGCTCCTTCATCAAAGCACCAAGGATGGCCTGATTTACAGTTTCCACATTTATGGCTCTCATCATTCTCAATGACCATTAAAGCGATCATATATTTATGTTTAATCCGGTCGATCTACAAACCATGCGGGCCGCAGTATTTTTAGCCACGGCCTGGGCACAGCGTGTGTTATTGAGTGCTACTGATTATAGTGTTTATGTGGGCCAGCGTGGAAGTGCAGCCTTGACAGTATCGTAACGGCGCTGTTCACGGGCCCATCTGTGCATGACTAATGCCTGTCCGAGATGTGATGATGTGATAGATAGCCCGAGGGGAAGGGGGGGGGGGGGCATGGTATTTATTCTATTTTTTCCGAAACCAGCGCCCTCTCTGAGATCCAGTCGTAATACACCATGCTTCACAATCACCTCACTGTTCGCTTTGTCTCGGACCCTCCCAAAAAAAAAAAAAAAACCTCCTCCTGGCACTCATTGATCATGGACCTCAGAATAGAGGTTTTTTCCCCTCCCCTTACACAACACCGAATACACTTGAAATCACAACCACATTTTCACCAAAAGGTAAATTCAGGTCAGTCCGGGGAGATGTAATTGCAAGTGGACAACTGATTTTTCGTGGCTCTCCTGGAGCACAAAAACCGCACAAGAAACAAGAAAGAAAAATGCCAAATGAGTGCCTCTCATGAAATGACTGGGTACGCCTCAAACTACACTTGATTGCCTCCAAAAAGAAAATCCCTTCTCTGGACAGCGAGGAAAGAGGACATCTGATTGTTGTTTCAGAAAATTCATTTATTCCCCAGTCCAGAGTATTACAGACATTCTAGAACATCCTATGGTCACCAGACAACAGAGCCTTGACGTGTCCCATAGGCCCTCTGCTGCAGTGCTGAAAGAAACCTGGAACAGCGGAAAGGCTCGCTCGCCTCATCTCAGCCCAGCTCAGCTCAGGCAGCCATTAAATAAAGGAGACATTGTGATCCCAATAACACTCATTTATTTTCTTAGGAGTCATGAAATGTAAATGTCCCCCCATTTAAAGCACATAAACACATGGGATAGAGAGAGAGAGAGAGAGAAGGACAGAGAGAGAGAGAGTGGTGAGTGGTTGCTAATATGGCATACTAAACATTTCCTGTTGGTTTCCACAGTTTTGACTGGATGTTTTCTATCTGCAGAGCTCGTTCGCAGAGGTTAAATTAAAAAAAGGGCCTTCATTCAGATTTATTATGGGAAGAAATCTGAACTATGCTTTGGTTTGACTCAGGATGGGAGGGGGAAGGGGGGGAAGGGGGGGGGGGGGGGGCAGAGACAAAAACAATGAAATTGTCCGCAGAAAGATTTAAGACCGCAATGTCCCATTCACAACGGGAACGTTCGGCAAATGCGCATTGCGTACTCGTTTTAAAAATCATTTCAGATATACTGCATTGTGGTCAGTGCCCATGCAGACCTCCCCCAGGGCACTAAAACTGAGCCCTCTGAATCCCAGACTTATCTTAAAGCACAGCTGATTTAAAGTGCAGATTGTGGACTCTGCAACAGTCCACCTGATACACCTATAGAGTCAGGCTTGATTTAATAGTGCTCTTAATGCGATGAATATTCGGAATTGAGGGGTCTGTCTGTAACCAAGCGCACATGAGGGAAAGCTCAAGAGGTGTTGAGGGAAGTAGAGTTACTGGGTGGATATTAAAGGAGCCCGTGGTAGTTTTGGTGTAGGTGTGTGTATGTGTGTGTGTGTGTGTGTGTGTAGATGTGTGTGTGTGTGTGTGCATCATACATGCATGTGTGTCTGTGTGTGTGTGGATGGGTGTGTGCACGTGTGTGTGTGTGTGTGTGTGCGCGCGGATGTGTGTGTTTGTCCAGGGCAAGGGGCAGTGGGCTTGGATTAGCTATTAACATTGGTTGGGTTTCAGGAAGGCTCCCAGCCACTCGGGTGCTCTCCCCCATACATTCACCTTTCCTCGGTGTGCACATGTGTCTGCTCACCTTCCTCCTGGAGGAGTCAGCCAAGAACACGCCACTCAAAGCCAGTCCCCAAAGCAGACTGAAGCACTCTGTGTATGTGTGCACATTCGCTCGACCACGTAGACTAGATGTGACTGTGTGT
>NW_027468598.1:19763967-19776467 GCF_046254945.1 Alosa pseudoharengus | reverse complement strand
GTGTCAAAGCCCAGATATTTAACCAAACAATTGTATTGTTCTGAGAACACAAGTGCTTGGGTTTTTTCAAAAGAAGTGCATTCTTAGCCTTTGACACACAAAGCATTCCAGCAATTCCTTAATGGTGAATCCAAACCAAAGAGAAGATATTAATACAGCTGACTGAAAAGTGATGGGTTCGCGCTCATTTTATCAATTTAAAAGCAGATGTTCATTTAAAATGCAGACAGAATTAAAACATTCTTTCATCATCTCATCTTTCAATACAGACTAATAGGGGTTTCCAATTAAGAATGTCGGGCTAAATTGACATGCCAGGGACCCAGTGACACGGCAGAATCACTGACTCAATTAGGACCATTCAGACAGTGGGGAGGGAGTGACTGATGGCCTTCGCATCTGGCGGTATTGTCTGCTTGTCCATTCCTTCAACAGCCAGATCTCTAGTCAGTGCTCCAGCCGCCGTATTGCCGTAATATCCTCATTCTTGGCGAGGCCTGGAGGACCGTGCGGAGGATCGCTGTCCCTCCGCGCCTCTGCCAAGACTGCGGGGTCCAAGAGAGGAGGAAGCTGCTTCCCCAAATGACAGACAGATGTTCCCCTCAAAAGCACCGAAAGGATGCTGAAGGAACAAGAGCGCTCGAGG
Organism: Alosa pseudoharengus; assembly: GCF_046254945.1. Classification (NCBI taxonomy): domain Eukaryota; kingdom Metazoa; phylum Chordata; class Actinopteri; order Clupeiformes; family Clupeidae; genus Alosa; species Alosa pseudoharengus. The sequence goes on along the minus strand of NW_027468598.1, from coordinate 19,775,821 downwards.
GCTTGGCAATGCACGGGACCTTTCTCCACTGATAATGTGCCACCTCTGTGCCCCTGCAGTGCCAACATGCCAGTGGCCGGTTCCCCTTTCGTGTTTGCCAGATGCCAGTGGCCTGTGGCCTCCTCTTTGCTGTAAACAGCTCACTTAGCGGACGGCTGGCCATACGCGATCAATTACTCATCCAGCATGAGGGCAGCATCAATCAGATCAGGAGTGGGCGAAGATTGAGGTGAAGCACACGCGCAGATCAATATGGAGGTGAAAATGATTTAGGGTTGCTTTCAAACTGCTGTTAATAGAGATGTATTAGTACTGACCATTTCCACCCTAATGATCCAGATGCAACATGGGCATTCTTCAATCAGGAGATGACATCTATGTGTAATGCATGGTTTAGAATTTGAAAAGAAGCTACAGAGTCTGCTCCTGTTAACTGGTGAGAAAGTGTGCAGTGTCTTTGTCTGCGAACCAGCGATCCACTGGCGCCGTCCGAACATGTGCCACCGCTACCTCACTGTAGGGGACGGTAACCTCGCCGGATGCCAAATGCTGCTGGGCAAACATCCACGTTCCTGTGAACAGTGAACCCCAAGGACCGCCATGTGTGATCAATTGCCCCCACTCCTCTTCCTACCGCGAATACAATGCAGTACTAGAGAGGAGCTGACGACAAGAGTTGATAGATTGCTGCGGCGGGCTCATCTAACGCATCATATCCTGCCCAGCATCTGTGTCCGCTCCCTATGTCATCTCGTTATTTAGTTTACCGGAAGCAAAATGAATGGGTTGGACTGATCCATGGCTTATGAGTTCCTAGATGACAGGGGAAAGGTGGGAGCCTGGCACTGTAAACAAAGCAGTCAGTGTTTCTTATGTGTTGGAGCTGTTATAAGTAAGCTGAAAGTAAATGTTTGTAATACAGTTATTGAAAAAAAGCCACCACAGAAAATCACTGTTTACAAAAAGAGCGTCTATACTTGCAGCCCATTAATCTGCATCTTGTGAAAACAAGGAAGGAGCTGTTTGATGGGAGAGTCCGATAGCTGGCCTCCCTTTGATGTTGTGCAGGCCCTTCACAGAACAGAGGTGCGCTTTAGAAAAGGGGGAGAAAGATCTCCATCTTTGTGCTGATGAAACCCAACCCTGCTTTGGCGCACGCGGAGGAAACAATAATTTTCCTTTTTTCCTCAACATCCCACGATAACAACACGGGGTAACGAAGTTAGGCAGTCAGTTGGCATTGGAGGGATGCTGCACTGCAGCCTAAAGGGGATGGGTGTTAGGGACAGTGGGATTGTTTCTGGAACCTTCCAGGGGGAAGATCTTGGGGAAATAAATTTTGAGCGCCTTTCATGCACCGGAGTTGTCGGCAGCTTTGGCAGCTCGGGTGCATGACATAATTTCTCATTCACTCATGAAATTAAAGGAAAATACGCCGGCCTTTGATTGAAGCCGACAATGGGGCCTTTATCCAGTTGGATGCTTAAAATGCAGTTCAGAGCACCAATAAGAAATTCTGGCTCCTGAGAGTAGACTAAAAGTCCTTTGTGCTAGTATTTGTCTTCAAGTCAGTGATCCTTATAACATTGTGGGACCCTAATGTATGGATGATTTCCTTAGAGCAGTTTCCAAATCACCCATGAATCTTGTGAAGAAACCATGAATATACCACACTTCACAGAAATGGACTCGGATTTGCCAGTCTCCTTAGTGCAATGGTTGACAATGGGTAGCCTCTGCAGCTTTGACAGTTAAATATTTTTTGCTGGTGGTTTCCTTATTGTGAGATTTAAGGATTCGATTTTTAGAGGCTATAGGAACACAAAACAGTGGCTGAATAAAAGTGCGCTTTTGTCTAAAGATGAGGAACAAGGAGATGACAAAGAGGTTAGCATGAAATGGCTCCCCTAATAGAAACCATCTGTGAACCCCGTTTTAGCCCCCCCCCCCCTCTAGGATATCCTATCCTGCAGCCCTCTATTTGATACTACACATAGACAGATCCTGCTCCCCCAGCCTGCCTCCCCCCGTCCATGGTCCGCACTCTGACTCTCTCACCCTGTCTCTTCTCTTAACACACACACACACACACACACACAAACACTTTTCAGAACTTGGCGCTCTTTTGACACTGCGTAACCTTGCACTACACACACGTGATGCCACACACATTACAGTCGCTATATTTCTGGATAATGTGAGCCTCCATCATCTTCAGTTCAGCGCTTTGGAGAGCTTCGCTGCTCCAGTGTTTATATATCACCTTAAACCCAACACAGAGATAAAAGACCAGGTGTGCCTTGTATTTGTCCGCCCTGACCGTCACACCAACACCACACAGGCGTCCGTCCTTCGCAGCTATTAAACATAATAATAACAAGGCCCGGCTCGTGTTTCCTGCTCATAAATAGCACCAGAACTTGAAAATATCCGCCCGCTGCTGCCTATAGGTTTGTGTTGTGTCTTTCTGAATAAAAGAGCAGACCAGATCTTGGGCTGCACAGAGGCCACTTCACTGGCCCAATCCCCCCACCCCCCTTCTCAGAGTGCTGCGGCACTCCATTCACTTCACCCAGGGGACCATGGTGGCTTAACATAGGGCCAATATGAGAAAAACAGCATTACAAAGGGTACTGTTTAAGTGAATATGATTTTAAGTGGGAGAAGTTCTAGTATTTGTATCAAATAAATGTAAGTTTTAAGACCATGACGCATTGTTGAGTGGTTGAGTGTCCTAAGAGCAGTCTCTGTCCTCATCAAAATCTGTAATAATTTATCTCTGATCACATAAGAGTTTTTAAGGTTTCTGAACTCAGTGTTTGTGACTATAAAAGGGAGGCTACACCGGACACCTAACTGAAGCGTTTCGTTCAGGTAGCCTCTGCTGCAACGATTAACTTGATCAATGGAACTGGCTACACCAGACGTGATAGCAATGCATACCTGTACGTTACAAAGAATTAGTCTTTAGTCTTCTAAAACGCTATGCAAACGGAGTGCTTCAATTGCAGACCTGATGTAGCCCGGGTGTAAGACCTTTCAAACTAGCTTGTCCTCAGGGCCAGTCATGCATGAGAAAATGGTTTTATTGTCTTACTAATCTGACTTTTTCAACAAAAGCTGAAACGGACAGAGTGGCTGTCCTGAATGTCTGCCCTGTCAGTGTATCCCCGAGGATACTGTCAAAGCACTGTAAACAGTGTAATGGTATTCTCAAAACTATGCAAAAACAAACCAGTCGATTTCAATTTCAAAGTGACATCTGCTATTTCACACTGGCAAAGCAAAGCTGTAAACAATGATCACATGATACATTTTGTACTAGAGAAGAACTTTAATGTTGTTTGACTACATCAATCAATGTAGAAACCAAACAGAACCACAAACATTTATGGAGAGAGGGGATATGTAGAATGCTGTGATATTTTTATGTTTAAGTCAAACAGGATAATGGAATGGTTTTCACTGAAAACATTGTATAAGGTTATGACTTGCAATAGAGATAGATTGATTAAAATTTTTATTTATGGTGCATTTTCTCTAACAATTATGTTGTGTTGCACCATTTACTTAATTGTCTTTACTGTAACTCATCGAGGCAAATAATTAAAACGGCTTGTTTGTGTACTGTATCCACAACATTGTGTGGATGGATGCCAGCATCCTGTGTTCTGATATAACATCTGCCCTGATATAACATCTGGCCAGGATTTGATGATATGGTTGGAACGCCTTGTGTTTGCCATTTGTCTGAATTTATAGGCATTTGGTTTGCGCATGCGTTGCTGGTTTTGTCTATAGCTTAGTTTGGTGTGCTTGGGAAGACCATTTTCACACTTGATCTCATTGATGTTCATCAGTATTCTTGATCTCAGATTAATTATGCGATGCATATGTACAGTACTTGGACTCATATAATGTCTCACCAAATTACAGTACATCCAAGTTTTTTAATTCCACCAATGAGGAAACATGACCCATTTACAATAAGATGCAGGTGCAATACTGACAGTGTTGAAGTAAAGTGAGACTTTACATTGTGAAGGATATTTTACGGTAAAATCAGCAATTAAATTTCATACATTCATATACCAGCATTAATGATTTAAAAAGTGATTATAACACTTCAACATGGACTTGAGTAAGCGAGAGAGAGAGAGAGAGAAAGAAAAAGGGAGAAACAGACATGACTAACAATCTTGAGTGTCTGTCACTAGTGCAGTTTGACCTTCATTCGACCCTGAAGTGGTCCGGCAAGTCCTCTCATCATCAGGGTTTGTTTGATGGAGGTCACGAAACACCCACGTTAGTACAAGTCAAAACCACTGCAGTCTCACTCTTCTTATTTATGACCCATGCCTACGCCAGATTAATGATTCATAAGTCCTCTGGATAGCACCCGCAGTAAGGCGCAAACAGCCATTAAAAAGCGGGCACTGCCTGTGTGTTCGGCACTTGTCCAAATCAGCCAGCGCCGCTGCATTGCAACCCCATATCCCTGTGACGGGGTCACGGCACCTATTGGAAACTTGTTTATTATTTCTTCCCCGGGCTTCCAGCGGTGTCATGGCAACCAGGGTCCTTTGGTTTCGCCGAGCCGTCCGCGGTAGAATATCTCCAAAATAGCCATCGCGCCGAGTAATTACAAAGGCCGTGGCTCCTGTGATGTGGACGGCAGAGCCGACCTCAGAGTAGTATAGCAGATCTCTTCTGCCATCACGCCACCTTGCTTTTCCATCAGGAGACGGCCGGCACTGCTGCATGGCTGGAGTGATGCGAAGTCCAGGGCTGTGCGGAGCCGGCACAGCTCACAACACAGAGGCTTTCATCTGAAGGGGCTGGGAAAAAGCCGGGGGATAAAAATGGAGCGTTTAGCTCTAATGTGTAAAATAAATGGGCTCATTACCAAGTAAAGCCTACACCATATTAAGCCTGACAGGGAGAATGTGTGGATAGAGAAAAAGCACAAGCGCATAGCTGTCTTGTTTTCAAACTTCATAAATAAGACATAAATTTACTCCCTCTCTCTTTCTCTCTCTCTGTTTTTTTAAACGATCGAGCTGGAACGTTTCTGGAACTCTTCTAATAAGATAAACATTCCCTGTGCCAACTCTATTGCTTATCACTTTTAATAGAGTACAACGGACACGGAAAACCCAACGGCAGTCTCTAGGCAGGGTGTCACTGACTCGGCTGGTGATGAGGCATAGTGTGGGCTTATGCCGCCATCTCGGTTAGGTTAAAAATTAGTCATTAAGCCATTAAGAACAGCCATTAACAACTTCAAAACTGACAAATAAGGTTAAAGCCATAATGAGGAGGTAAAGTTTGAGGGCAAGAGCTTCAACCCCCATGGGTTCTTGCTAGCAGTAGTATTGGCAACACATTGGCTACCACATGGTCCCCTAGTAGATTTTCATAATCAGGCAGCTGCCTGGAGGCCAACTGTAAACACACACCATATATGATATCTGTCTTACAGCAATTTGTTTCAGGCACTGGTTTACATGCAATTAAAAGTCAGGAGGGCATCAGTCATTTTTAAAGACTTTGCAAGGAGTGTCTTTTCCATTGGGTACACAGCAAGACTGATTATGGGTCTGGTTTTAAATACAGTACGACCAGGCCACCGGCGGGCTGCTGGTGGAAGCTTATAAAAGAACTTGGCTGGACACGATGCACTCGAAAAAAGGGATAATGTAATAGAGCAAATATGTAATGATGCGTGTTGGCTTATAGTGAAAAACATTTAGAGCAGGGCAGTCCGGTCTTTAAAAAGTATCTTGACTGTGAGAACAGAAAAATTTGAGAGAAGTATAGTGTAAACAAGCCAAGTGATGACATGTCTGGTCTGTCTTTTGGCTGTAATCATGCCGCTTCACTTCACAATGAAGAATACGTCCAATGCTTCACAGAGCAGTTTATAGGGAGCAAGCTTCAAGCCAGGGTCACTGCTCTTAAATTCTGTAGACCCACAATATCCACACTTCCAATAGGCTTTGGTCTTAGGATAAAATATGGTCGTAGGATGAAATATAAATCATTGTGAGCCTCAACAAAATAAATAATTGACTTTGTATTTAATAAGTAACATTAAGATGTGAGAGAATTGAAATAACGAGGTGTGTCTGCAGAGGAAATAAATAAAAGATAGTAGAGGGAAACTCTTTACTCGGTCAAGTTTAGATTATGAGATTGTCTGGGCTCTGTACTGCCAGGTCCTCATTATGGATGGGTGGCCTGTCCAGATCGCAACTACGTTGGGGACAACAACTGTCAGGGACAGAGAGCCATTTCAGACTGTTTCTCTGTGACTAAAAAATGCCTTGTAATTTCTTTGTCATGGACATTTCCACAAAGTCCGTTGTGATAATAGATGGGGAAATTGCAGTCTCAGACAATGATGTTATCCTACACTGCCATCGCTTTCCTTTTCATTATGGCAAGCAATTCACAGCACTGGCTCATTTTACAAGGGCTGACACAGGGTTGCAGAAAAATTGTTATTTAAGGGTATTTTTGGATTAAGCAATTTATTCTCTGCAAGTGAGAATTAATGATCTTATCTGGCTCTGAAATGAAAAACCATCACTATCAGGCAGATAGAGAAAAAAGAGGTGGAGAGAGAGAGAGACATAAGTGCAATGACCTTCATTTTTTGTCCAGGAGTTTTCAGACATCATAGGGTGCATTTCCTCTTTTTCAGAGAGGCGATCCAAAAAGAATAGATCATTTTTGTCCCGTCCAAATTCATGAGAATTTTTTCAATGATGTTGATGGTCCCTGTGTGTGAGAGAAATCTCTTCCTTTTCCTCCCATCCCCCATGTTGCTTGTTCTATCCACCCTCTGAGCTTTACGGGTATAAATTAACAATATGGTGTGTTTTTTTTTCAGGATGGGTCCATGTACAGCCATGTAACGCCCTAAAGCATATGAAACATCTCAATCTCTCAAATCAGTTGTGACATGCCCTCTTGATCCCTACAATATTCCACTTCAGCATAGTTACCATATGCAGGCCAACCAAGAAGACAGCAGTAATCATTGCTTGAGTGGTTATTCTTGAATACAGGCCCAGCTCAAATTGATCTTTGGTTTTTGTTTTTTAATTTCTGGATGGCTAACTACAGACTACAGCAGTTTCGTAGACAATGGTTGTCTTTGTTTGTGGGGGCTTTTGCTGCACAAAATTGCATGCCTGTATTTATTTCATGAATGCAGAAGAAGGATTTTCATAACATTCCAAAGAACTTTTATACAGTCGACCTTTAATTGTAATGTAATTTCCTTTTATTGTAATGTGTTTTTGCATAGATATGTTTACAGAAATGCATACAGCTAGGTTGTTTTGATGTGGCTTTGAAAGACACTGTTCATTTTCTTTAAAAGTGTCTGGTTTGTGTGTGCAGAATCTCAAATGTACTTCAAGACATGGACAGTCCTACAAATCCTGCCTTCTTTCCCCTTCTTGATCTGCTTGGCTCTTACACTCTGGAGTTTGCTGAAATGTTTTATTACAGCTCCTTCAGCACTGTGTCGACCCGCACCTCTGTGGACAGCACTTAAATTAGGGCCCTGCAAGACTCAGAACCCCCAGGCAGGATGGAGAAGAAACAATAACAAAACGCTCCGACAATTTATCATATCTGATGTTTTCCTCCATGGACTTGGATGCTCTTACAACAACAGTCAACAGGAAGGGGATACAGCCTCTATCTTGTTTTGTGTACATGTATTTAGCACAGCCTCATGGCCCTGACATCGCTAGACTCACTGCCCCAGGGTATGGACGTCCGGAGGCAGGCCAGGGTGTGTTATTACACGGGTTTTATATCTCTACTAGTGTAGTTATTGACTGTTAAAATGTTCCCAATGGCCTTCGGGTTTCCTTCGTTGCATTGTTTGGCGTGGGCAGTAAGCAGAAGCATATATTCTGATAGGAGAAAGGGTTGGAAATGTCCCTCTTGATAGTGCAAGGGAAGTGGAGTGCACTCATCCTAATTAATAGATTTACACCACCTCAGACCCAATGCAGCATCTATACTGTAGACCTTCCTTATCCACAACCTCAACTGCCAAAACTGAAGTAAAACCATGCGTGCCTCCTTGCGGCAGTGATCCCTTGATGAGTGGCCTTGCATTCACAGCCAGGGGTTGGCAGGCTGGCCTGGCTGGTGGGGGGCCAATGTGGGGAACCTACCTGCCCCAACCTGGCCAAGGACATCGATCGGTCCAGGCATTGGCCTTTCATTGCTTTATCCTCCGGAGGGCCCAAAGACGTGGCTCCCACTATAAATATGTTGCGTTGAAAATTGAAAGCATCCGCATATTTGTGTTTGGCCAAGCCACATAATTGGAGGTGCTGGGACTCTCGCAGAAGCCTTCTCCTGGATTTATGGAAATGGCCACTGAGAACAAACAGAGGTCCGTGTAATGCAAAAACAGCCCTAATGTGTCTCTCGGCAACCGAGGCTTTAAATGTACTCGATGTGGTGCCTGTAAAATGCTGGCGCTGACTGGTTTTAATGCCATTAAAATTTTTGATTAACGGCTCCCATTACGAGAAGTGACTGCTCTCAAACTTTCCACTCGGCTCTTTAGCGCTTAACGAAAGACCACATTTGTAAATGTCAATCTTGGCTTTGTGGATACTAGCTGAGGTGTCTTGTCTTTGTGAGGTCTTTGAGAGCTCTGGAGACATCTAAAAATGAGACGTGCTGACAAATCACGAATAACGCTTATGCATTGCCGAAAGCTACAGTGACAGCGAAAAGCACAATGACTTACACACGTCAGAACCTGACAATCTCACGCTCATGGCTGATATCAGTAGGAAATGGATGTAGGTGGGCCGTAGTTTTGACATGTGTTGCTTGGCAGGATTGATGGGATGAGGAAGTGTTCCAAGGTCATGGCTCTGGCTTTGCCTGAGATAAAAAGGGAGTCTCAGGAGATAGAGAGACAGACAGAGAGAGAGAGAGAGAGAGAGAGGGATAGACAAAGAGAAAGGCAGGAGAAAACTTCAGCAGAAACAAGCTCTGCTTCAGCTGTGACAGGATGACAAGAAGAGGTTCACAGTGACAGCATAGGTTACTCTCGACAGCATCAGAGCTGAGGATTATATTTGTTGCTTTTCTTTCATGCTTGTAATTAGGATGTGGATACCTTGGATATGCTGCAGAGCTATCTCTGTTGTTCTTCAGATGTAAAAATGGGATTGTTTTGGTCTCACAAATGAGCTGCATTCTAGGCTTTAATGAGGGTCTGTCTGACTTTGGGCAGTGCTGTTTGAAAGAAGTCTGAAGCTTTTGGTCTCTCTCTCTCTCTCCTCTTCCTCCTCCTTTTTCTCTCTCCCTAACAATGTCTCGGAGCATAATGTGTCTCATCTTCACAACCCTCATTTAATTTCCCTTCTGACTATATATTTGAAGCCATAGCACTGCTGTGGCACATAAGTAATATATATTTATAATTATTTATAATTATAATTGTATAATTTATATATATAAAAGACAGTACACAGCACTTTATATGGTGGAGATGTATCCCAGGTCTGTAGAGAAATTCAAAGTTTGCTTCCCATGAATTAAGCTTGGTGGCACCAGAGCCTCATGTCAAAATCAAATTCTCAACGTGGCTCCGCTCGAGCACCCTCTTCTGTTCTGGGTTACTCACTGTTCCCTTACACGTGGTGAATAAATTATCCAAATAAGACTGGGGGACGGTCCAGGACTGGTGTCAGGTTGCACTCGCAGAAGTGCAATGAGTGCGCCTGAATACGAAACTGGTACAGTGGATGCTGTTGCCGATGCCGACGAGGTGGTTGTTCGCAGTTCGCAACACTGAGACCATAGTAAGATACCCGAGGAAGGAGGGCAAGTCAATCACTTTACGTTTTGCTGAATTACTCTCATTTATAAAGCCAGAAAGTCAACGGATTGAAAAGCACAACTTCCCGGGAATATCAAATGGATACTAAAATCCAGTCAGTCTGAAATGGATATAATTTAACGGGAGACTTGGACTTCAGTATTGTCTGCAGACAAACTAGGGAATCGTCTTGGATTTTGTGCAGTTTGGGATTCTTTCAGTGGACGCATACCTTGGCCAAAGCAGGAACAGATGAATGTAAGTGCCCGTTACATTTGTCTGTCTGTGTGCGCGCTGATACATTGCAGATGCAGACCACTCAGACTTAATAATCAAGCGTAATTATCTGTGAGAAGAGCGTGTTCACGCCCTGTATATTGAAGTTACCTCAGTTCTTTAGAAACTTCAATTTGCCACGTTTGTTTGTCATTGTTAAATATATCTTTTAAAATATGTGATATTCTGATTTGGGATTATTTTCATAGACTGAGTGATGTTATTTACGTTGTATTATTGTTACTTACTAGACTTTACCACTTTACGAGGTTGCTTGTCTGTCAGAGTAATGGATATTATTCCTCAACGTGTGAAACTGATGCCTTGCGGACGCACGCAGCGGACCAATTCACAAATAATGGCAAACCAGTAGCCTACTTTGCATATGTTTACCAGAATTGTATGTATGAACGTGGAAAAAACTATGCTGTTGCAGAACGGATTGGAGACAATATGCGCACATGTCCTAATCAAGGCGGAGATATGGATATTGTGGGAAGAGTGATGGATATGTCATGGGACGCATGCATTTTTCTGAGACGACATGTTTATTAATGAGGACTTTTTGATCGTAGCGAAAACAATTGTATTGATTGCGTCTCAAATCAGTTAACTGTTTAGATAACAGTAACTGTTATCTCCATTACTTACTCAGTTTGTGCGATATTTATCACAATATCATCTGATATGTAATTTCTGGCATACAAACATGAAAGCTACGATCACTATTTGGACTAATTGAACTCATTGTTTAATTTGCCTGAGTAGTAGGTGGGAGAGGAGACCTTTGGTCTACCTCTGCAAGCTGAGGCTTGGGAAACTGTTGTGGCCCTAGTTCAGAAGCACTGACTCAGTGACAAAAAATACAGCTGAATCATTTGTTATTACACAAAGGTATCAAATGGCACAACCATCAAGCCTATGAAAGTAGCTACAGTAGATGTGCTCTACCCACTCATGCACTGAAATCTTTTCATTTCCCCCAAACCTAATCAGTCTTAATCATGCCCATGTTGGAATGGTGTGTGTGTGCAGTGGTCAATCTGACTGCTTATAGTGCAGCAGAGCATTTGATTGAGCTGTTTGTGGAACCATGCAGGAGAATGTAACCTCTTGGGCAGAAGCCACGGGCATCTCGTTAAGAGAACCACTGGAAAATCACAAGTAGGCACTCTGGAGTCAAGCCAAGACACCCTGTTATAATTTAAATTCACATGTTCAGTACTGTTTATATGACTTTCCACTTTTGTTTCTTCTATACAGTTTCCCAAACGTTTATGTGGAGATAACTGACTGTGTATAGATAAGACATAGTAACCCCTTAATTCGTTGTTCAAATAAAGTGTAAATCATGCTGTGCATCGGTAGGAAGTGACCTGAATCTGTCTCATGAAACTGGAGCTTTATTGCATGGTTGGCATTATAACCCTGTATCCCTATAACCCATGGACATCATGAAATTAATTAAATTAACTAAATAAAAGCATTAATAGGTTTAGATTAACTGCAGACAGTTCCAATAAGTCAAATGAAGTCCAGTCAATATTTAGATTAAAACTCATGTTGTATGGCCCAGAGTAGGTAAGGTGACTTGTATTGGCAACAGTCCATTTCAAAAGGAAACAGTTACTAAATAACATTAATGAAATCAAATGACTATCCTCTGTGGTCAGTTATTGCTCTTGGATGACATAAAGGTGTGTATGG